>NW_027110569.1:367075-388191 GCF_000696795.3 Halyomorpha halys
CTCTCCCCCCTCTCCTCCCCTCCCTCCCTTCTTCTCCACAATATTATCCTTATTCATTTAGTCGTTATAGGATATAAATATTATCCTAGCTCTGACACCCTAGATTAAGATCTAATCTACCTCTGAGATTGTTTCATTTATAAAATGGAGGCTGAGATAAGAGTTTATTTAATCCTATATGGGAGGAGGTGGAGGAAATAGGGATTGATCCAGGCATTATTTCAATCCGTGTCTTATCAATATTTCATGAGGAGATGATGCAAGGGGCTGCACCATCATCGGCTATCATAGATTTGTAAGCCTTTTCTTCAGTCCTTATCTCCATATCTTGAGCATCACACTTTGCATGGTCAAGTCTGGCCTGATTTCTTGTTTCGAAAAAATAACTAGTTTTTCCAATAAGTAATGAGCATCTAGTTGGCTTTTGAAGTTGTATTTTATTTAATTAAACATTTTTATCTTATACATTAAAACATTCACGAGGGATTTCAATTTTATTTTATGTTAATTGACTGTAGATTATTATTACTAATAATAAGCCTTGTTAATAATTCTCGATGACGCTCTGTAGGCAAGCTTCGAATTTTTGTTTTGGACTTTTTTTTTTTTTTAAATAGTTAATTTAAAAATTAAAAAAAAAAACTGTATCTAGTGCATTGATTGTTTTTTTCTTTCATTCCGTTATAAAAAATATTTGACAACTCATACTTCTAGTTGTCTTCGAAAGTAAATCTAATGTCAAACTATATTCCGACCTATTTGGACCTTTGGGTATACTCCGACTTGGACTTTGGGAACAGCTAAACCGTCGAACATCAAATGTATCCAATCCTTTCAATCAAAAATCCTTAGAACCATAGTTAATGCACCCTATTACGCTATAATACTTATTGTAAATAAAAACGGATAATTCGGTTCTGGCAATAGTCAAATTCTCCACTCAAGTTGAGTGTTTGCGGCTTTAGCGCTCTTGCTCAGCCTCCAATACTTATTGCCAACAACTGTGTAGCAGATTGTAATATCTATCAGTAATTAAAAAGCATTTAAAAAAAAAAAGTCAAATCCGTAAATTTTGTTCTACGATATTCATGGTAGAATCAATAACGATAGTTATTCTCACATAAAAAGCAACAGTTCATAATCTCGTCATGTTTACTACTGATATACCTATATCATTACTTTAATAATGAAATAAATAATTATAAGTTTTAACAGCAAAAGTAGCTAATTTTATAAACTCTCCTTTAGCTAACACGAGGAGCGCATTAAAAAAAAATAGAGGTATACAAACAGTTAAGATTTTCGCGTAGAAAATGAAAAAAATAACAACAAAAGTCGAAAAATAAAATAGTTCTGAATAGGTAATGAGAACAGAGGTAATAATAATTTTATGGTCGACCCCAAATTTATAGAATCAAAGAAAAGCTGAATCTCGTTATTAATCTAAAACGTCACAAACAATAATTAAATCGAAAATCATGGAACAAAATAAATAAATTACAAAAAATTATAATACTTTATGTCTAGATATTTTTATATTACTTTGAAATAGACTTTTGCTCTACTCCAAGCAAGTGTCAAGCCTATAACAAGAATAAATATTATATTCTAAGTTTGTAAAAAATGGTGTGAGTTCACACAACAAAACCGAATAATAATCGAACCCGCGTACGCAATAAGGAACCTATCTATATTATTGTGCAATTATGTTTTTTTAAATTAATTTAATAATTCAGTTAGTACATCCAATGTGGTCCAACTATATGGCAACATCTATCGGTCAGTTCCAAAACAACATATATAAATAATAAACAGAAAACGGAATATATGTTTATTATACTTTTAATTATTGGAACATTGTGGAGGCTGCCAATGGTTTGTTTGTTAGAATTATAGAAATTTTAAATTATTTCTTAAGATAAAACCTATAATTAAATTTACTTCATACTAATAAATACAATACTAAAATGAAAATGAATTATGTAAAGAATAATAATGATACGAAATAGCTACTATAAATTTATAATAAGAAAGCTAATGGATTTTTTAGTTTATAAATTTTATTTATATTTTTTCCTAAATCATAACCTAACCTACTCATCTCTCTTTTCTCAGTCCGCCGGTGTTCCTCAAGGTAGTATCTTAGGTCTCATTCTTTATACGGTTTATACAGCTGACATCCCAACCCACCCTAACACAATCCTAACAACATACGCTGATGACACATGTATACTTTCTGTAAACAACGACCCAACTAATGCATCACAAACACTACAGGCACACATAACATCTATTGAAGAATGGTGTAAAAACTGGAGAATCAAAATAAATCCTGACAAATCCCACCAGATCACCTTTACTCTCCGTCGTAAACCTCTGCCCTCCTGTCCTACAGTATCCTTTCTAAATACACCACTAATGCCTGTTGAACAGATTCGATACTTAGGACTCCATCTTGACAAGAGACTTATTTGGAATCCACACACAAGACTGAAACGACAAGAAACTGCTCTTAGATTCCGATTGCTACAACACTTACTTGACAAACGCTCTAAACATCCCATTCACTACAAAAAATTAGTATACACTACGATAATCAGATCAATTTGAACATATGGAATTGAGCTCTGGGGTTTCACCAAACCATCAAAATCTTCCCGCATCCAATCGTTACAATCCAAAATCCTACGTAAAATCCTTGATGCTCCTTTTTACGTCACAAATAAACTCATTCACAAAGACCTTAACATCCCATTCGTTTCAGATTTGACCCAAAACAGATATGCGTCTTTTCATTCCAAACTCCTTAACAATCCTAACCCATTAATTCTTAACCTTTCATCCTTAACAATCCCTGATAATCCTCCGAGGCGTCTGAAAAGAAGATGGCCACGGGACCCTCTAATTTAAATTAATGTTTGAAGTACCACCAATGGGTGGTTCCTTCCCAAGATTTTCAAGTGTATGAAACATAGAACATATTTACCTATTATATTATTTTGTACAGTTGTAAATTACATTAAATAAATAATAAAAAAAAAATATTTTTTCCAATAATTTACATTCGCAATATTAACCAATAATTAATGAAAATTATATTATTTTTAATTAGCTTATTAAAAAGCTAATGGATTTTTAAATTTATAATTTATATTGATATTTTTTTCAATAATTAAACATTCGCTATATTAACCTAAGATATGGTGTTCTTTTCTATTAGATATATACAAATCCTTGGGTTTTTGTTGTGAAATAAAAATTAACAATACTGCTTACAAAAAAATTATTAGTTTTCTGTTTTTATTAATTGTTTGAGAGTGGTTAATTTTAATAATAATCAAACGTTCAGTTGTTAGGCCATTATGAAAGAGACCAACTAAAAATAGTTTTCATATTATAAAAATATTATTCCCTCAAAACTTATATTTCTTAACATACCTCGTCATCAAGTTGTGGTATCATTAAAAAAAAAAATTGTTTCTATGAGTTCACTTTTACACATTTTTGTATAATGGAAAAAGTAATGTTAGGTTTTTAGTTTTACAACTGAACTATTATTCAAAACTTTTTTTAAACTAATGGCACCTCTGAGATATGAACATGATAAGTAAATGTAACTGGAATTAATGTTTTGTTTTAGTTCATCGCTTATAAATTTTGATTCCTTTATTGTTTCAAATGAAAAATATCAACTAGGTATCCGGTATATTTGTAATATTCAATAAATATGGTTGATGTTTTACTAAATTTTAGTTTCCCTACGACAGTACGGTTTCCGAAGTCGTACAAGATAAAAGTAGCAGGCATTCCAAGTAGCAGTTAGTCAAACAATCACAACGTACACTTGAACTCAACTCCGACAACTGTTACAAAGTCCACTGTTTCGTCACCTGCAACAGTTAACATGTTGGAATAGTCTCGTAGGTCGAAATAGTTTGCTTTGCTGTTAAATTGGTTAGTTAACAAAGTTAGGTTCAGCGAAGCACTAGAAACTGCTTGATGAGCCGAGGGTTATCTTAGATATAGTTATAGTTATAGTTGTCTTAGATTTAGCTTAAACTATTGAACTTTCGCCTGTTTCACGAATAATGAAATGAAAAATGTATGACTCGTTCCTGTGTAAACTAGTTCGTCGTTAGTTAAATTCACGAGCTTGCCCTGTTCTGCCCCACTGTATTTCGAAGTTTTGGGCTAGCTTAGCATTTTTTTAAAAATAATAGTACAGTTGTATAACTAAAAACCTAACATTACTTATTCCATTCTACAAAAATTTTTAAAAGTGAACTCATACCAATACAATTTTTTTTTTATTGATTTGGTGACGAGGCATGTAAGAAATATAAGTGTTATGTGTGAGGGAATAATATGTTAATAATATGAAAACAATTTTTAGTTGGTCTCCTTCATAATGGCCTAACAACCGAACGTTTGATTATTATTATTATTTTTTTTTGTTGATAGATTTATTTATTGATAGATATTACAATCTGCCACACAGTTGTGGGCAATAGGTAATAGTGATGAATAATGTCATACATACTAAAATAAAAGAAATAAAAAAATAAAATAAAATGAAGTAAAAAAAAAACTCTTAAAATATATACAAACAAAAGAATAGACAAGATGAACGTAATCAAACTATCTGTATGAAAAATAAATAATTAAAATAACATAATGATAAAATAATATATACAATATTTACACAATCGACCTGAGGATCCCTGAGCCCACTCTATCCCCCACGTGTTAGGGGTAGACCAGAGCTCCAGAGATCCCAGCGCATCCCTCTCGCCGCATCACTGGTAATGAGCCAGTGGAGGCTGAGCAAGTGCGCTGATTATTATTATTAAAATTAATAAGCCACTCTCAAACAATTAATACAAATATAATAAATTAGAAAACTAATAATTGTTCTGTAAGCAGTATTATTAATTTTTATTTCGCAACAAAAACCCAAGGATTTGTATATATATAGTAGAATATGTAATATAGAATTTGTATATATATAGAAAAGAACACCATATCTTAGGTTAATATTGCGAATGTAATTTTAAAAAAAAAATATCAATATAAATTTTAAATATAAAAATCCATTAGCTTTTTAATAAGTTAATTAAAAATAATATAATTTTCATTTTAGTATTGAATTTATTTGTATGATGTAAATTTAATCATAGGTTTCATCTTAAGACGTAATTTAAAAATTCTCTAATTCTAACATATAAACCATTGGCTGCCTCCATAATGCTCCAATAATTAAAAGTATAATAAACACATATTTCATTTTCTTTTTATCATTTATATATGTTTTTTTGGCTCTGACCGATAGTTGTTGCCATATGGTCGGACCACATTGGATGTACTAACTGAATTAATAAATAAATTTTTAAAAAACATAACAGTAATGTTAAATTTTATTTCACAGCAAAAACCCAGGGATTTGTATATATATATCTAGTAGAAAAGAGCACCATACCTTGGATTAATATTGGGAATAGCTTAGCGCAAACTTAATCCAAACGTTCTTTGTATATTAGTAATATGTAATAAAATTTACATAAATAACAACTTTTAATCTAAACCACTAATATTTTAATTAGACTTTTATTAATAATTCCTTTAATATCAATTCTTCAAAATTTGGGGATAACTGTGCTGTAAAGAATTAGGGAAAACAAGGACATTAGTGGTTAATATATTTATGAACGGTCAATATTTTAAAATTATAAATATTGTATAACATACAATAACTATCAATTATAAATTTATATTTTATTTTATTTTTGTATTTGGTTATTGATTCCTTTTTTTTTAAATCATAAATAGGTAGGTGACTTTGTGATTGGTAATAACATTTATATAAATAACAAATTTGAATTCACAACTCTAATATTCTAATTAATACTTTATTGATGATTCATTTAAAAACAATACTTCAAGAATTAGCGAAAACTGTTCTGTGAAGAATATGAAAAAAACAAGGTTATGAGTGGTCACTAAAATTATAAATATAGGGTGTTTTTTTAAGCCCGATAGAACTTGAAATTGTAAAAAATAACACAAAAAATTAAATTGTAATCAAAAAATTTTTTTTATTCGAAAGATCAATACGTGACATTAACATTTGAAAATGATTTCGGGCATATGGGCACCGCGGCTGTTCTTGACGAAGCGCATTCTGGACGTCCAATTTTGGGCCACTTTTTCGAGCACTGCTGGCCGTATGTCACGAATAACACGAACAATGCTGGCCTCCAAGGCGTCAATTGTTGCTGGTTTATCAGCATAAACCAGTGACTTCACGTAGCCCCACAGGAAATAATCGAGAGGTGTCAAATCGCACGACCATATGCGGCAATTTTGCTTATTAACAAACCCGTTAAGCCAAAAATGCGCCTCATCGCTGAACACAATTTTACAGAATGCGCTTCGTCAAGAACAGCCGCGGTGCCCATATGCCCGAAATCATTTTCAAATGTTAATGTCACGTATTGATCTTTCGAATAAAAAAAAAATTTTGATTACAATTTAATTTTTTGTGTTATTTTTTACAATTTCAAGTTCTATCGGGCTTAAAAAAAGACCCTATATTACTTTTAAAAAAAAAATTATTAATTAGGAATGATTATTTTATTTTATTACTGCATTTTTTAATCGTTGTATTAATTATTATTAGATTTATTTTTGTTAGATATTGGATTCAATAATTGCTAAATAGTTATTCGGATTTTTCATATTTTATTAGAATGTATATAATTTCTAACTTAAATATTAAAGTTTGTATTTATTTTTTTGTTATTGAACTTTTTAAACTCACAATTTTTCGTAAATTTATCAAAAGGTGAAAGTGGCCCGGCGGTTGAAAAATTTTAAACAATTATATATTATAAAAAATCTGGTTTATTCATCGTACAATTTTCACTTATCCCACTTTGAGATGAAATTAAATCTTCTACATTTAAAAACAGTTATTTCTTTGTTATTCAAGATTACCATACTTTTGTAAAATTTGTCGTATATGCCCTTTCCGTGTGTTTTGATGTGAATATCGACTTACTGATTTTTAAGATTAGCTGATCGTACATTGATATACAGAGCTTAATCAAATTCGAGAAAAACAAAAAAATAGGAAAAATTTATAATATAACGTGACTCTTCTTTTCACCTAACAATCCAGTCATATACCCGCCTTAAATTTTTTTATTTTAATAATTTATTTATTGTTATTTACAACTGTATAAAACATATACAACTAGTAAATTTGCTGTAGGTGACATAGTCACGTGATACAAACATGTGGAGAATTACCCATTGATAGAACTTCCATAACATTTCGAGAGAAGATCTCGAGGCCATCTTATTTTCAGACGCTTAGAAGGATTATTAGGTATTAAAGGAAACAAGTGGAGTGGATTTGGGTGGTTGGGGAGTTTATCATGGAAGGATTGGTATCTGCTTCTGGCCAAATCGGCAACATATGAGATATTGAGGTCCTGATGGATGACAAAGCGATCCTTAATGAGCATTAAGAATTTTCCGCCTTAAATTTGAAATTTTATTTTCTAATGAAATTTTACTAAAGTAATAGTTAATAAAATATTTAAATAAATAATAATTAAAATGCTTGAGGCTGTTCAGACACATAGACCATTCGGCAGGTTTTGGTTATTTACACTCAAGGGACCTCAAAATGTGTTTTCCAGTAGAAATTTTTCACTTTCAAATTTATTTAATAATAGTATTAATAATTAATTAATATGTAAAAGAAAATTCAGTTTTATTTGTATCAGTGAGCATAATTTGTTTTTAACGTATTTCTTATACTTTTTATCAGATCCGTTTGGTTTTATATCATTAACTATTGTTTGTTCCTAGTACTATTATTTACTAAATGCTATTTGTTAATAAATCAAATAATTGAAGAAAGTAATGCATAGTACCAGCAATAGCTGAAACTAACAATCAATGTAGAGAAGCAGGAACCCTGTTACCACATCCATCCTAATATTCATTGGAATATCTTTTTTTATTTCCTATCGATATCGCATCTTGCCACTTATTTGTGAGAAAGCATTGCTTATCATCTTACATTTGGCTCGGCCTAATATTGATGTATAGCTGAAAAGAAAAGGAAAAAAAAAGGTTGAATAAGAAAAATAAAAATGTAAGAGTGAGATATTTCCATTTCTTTTTAACTGGGTGCCATGAAGTTAATTCTAGGAGCAAGAAGACGCAATATTTCACCAACTGTGCCGGTGTTGCCGACATTATGAAAATATCGAGAAGAAGGGTCCGCTCCATCTTGGCAACTTTATTAAAAAAAGAAAGAAAAAAAAGCGGTATGGTGAAGAAGAATAAAAAAAAAAAAAAAAAAAAAAACAAAGGAAAGAAAAAATCCGGTCTCCACATTTAATATAATAGCTCTAATATTCTGTTTACCCTCTCCGTTAATAAGAACCCTTTTTGTTATTTTCTCTACTCAGTGCATTATTTTTTTTTTGTCCTGACTTATATTGCCCTCGCAGAAATCACAATTCATTTACTGACTTTTCCATTTCAGAAATTGCACAGTTTTGTTTGAAGGAGAAATATAGGAAAGAGATAGAGTGAACGCAAACATGTTTACATTAATGAAACTTTGTTCATAACTTCAAATTGGTAAAAAGAATCGAAATCTACAGTGCAATCCTGATTTTAGGAAGAGATCATCCCGTGCAGAGATGGGCTCGAAATGAGGCGGGGAGAAATTTAAAAATAATGTGCGAAAAATATATGGAGTAAGTTATCTTTTGTTACAGTTTTTTTTCATTTTCTTAATGGAAGGAGACCACTCCCGTGAAGATGAAAAATGAAAATCTATATTGTTATAACCCATAAAAGTTGTAAAAAAGGGTTCATTATTTTGTAATAAAGTACTGCTTTTTGAATATCGGATTGCAACCATTACTGTAACAAGAATAATATTCTTGTTAAATTTCTTCAGTTTTACATTATCTTCAATTATACAAATTACACAAAGGAAATGTTTTGTTCAAATCACGCTCAACCAAATGTTCCCATAATTAAAAGTATCCACTTTATAGAAGCTAGCCCCGAAGTGCTCCGTCCTGGGTCCCACGGGTGCAATATTATTATTGTATGGGCGTGGTTTTTTCGTAGGGTGGGTTTGTCACTCCCACACCTATGTTTTGTGAGTGCCACCCATTGGCTAAAGGGCCTCACAAATGCGATCTGACAACCTTTGGGTTGGTAGACTGGCGCGTTGTCACGCTGCTACCGCTGCCCCCCATACGGCTACAATAAGAGAATAGAAATAATCTGTCACAACTGGATTCAAACCCGAGTGTTTTGAGTTATTAGTATCTCACTGAGCTATCTCACTTTCCACTTCCATCACATTGAAGTCAATAATTTAAGAGTGGCCATTTTAAGGTGGATAACAGAAACGTCACCATTTTTTACTCTACGATGTTTTTTAAATACAAATAAATAAATGCAGAGTTGCAGGCCTACCTTCTACGCCATAACCCCTGATGAAGACCTGAAATTTAGGTCGAAACGTCAGCATAAAATAAATAAATATGGTTTTGTTTATTTATGTTGTTCTTTGCTGACCGCACCCCCGACAAACTTCTCCAATAATAAATAAATAAATGGTTATGCAAGGGACCTCATACAAGGGATTTGTCTTGGAAGGTAGTCACTCTCTCCAATACTTTCAAAACCCTAGGAGTTGGGAAATCTAATATTGATGAAAGAAGATTGAATTAAAGAGTGTTATTTTATGTAAGTTTATGGATGAATTGTAGATGAGGTGATAGTGTTTGAAAAATCGTGGCCGGTACAGCCGAGGTATTTGAGGCACGCACTACCTTAGCAGCTATGAAATTGCGGCGGTTCCAGTTCGATTCCGGCCATCAGCTACAATCTAACTAATTTTCTGTTACATGTATTGAAATAATTTTGTTTTTAAAGGAGTGTTTCTGTATTTATTATGTTGTTACTTTTTTATTCTGTTATTATGTTTTATTTCTAATTTGGATAGCTCCGGTATTCATTTCATACCAAGTGGGTGGAAAGCAGTTTAGTTACGATAATGGTCTTTGCCAGAATATATTTCCAATTACTCCCTCGCAAAGTCAGAACTTAGTACAACGACTTCCCTTTCCGAGAACAACCTCGCGAGAGATTATTAAAAAGGAAGACGAGGTTATAAGCTGCGGAGAAGACGCGCGCACGTGTGCGGCTGTCGGAACGTTTAAGCCCTAATTGGGCCAATTAGGGAGGCTGCCTGCGGTCTGGAGTCACCTGCTGCTTACATTTTCCTCCAGCCCCCTCACAATAAGGGTCCGACTGTACCCAACTCGCTCCGTCGTCTTTAATAATCACCACTCAGGTACTTTAGCAAGTTTTAATGAGATTTGCCGATGGATGGGGCCGTCTACTGATGATAACTGATGTACCCTCCGCTTAATAGATATTCAACATAATTTACTGTTAACATTGCACTCCAGAGTTCTAGTTGGAGTTCTCATTTAATTTTAGTATCTTCCAGGTGTTGGTTCGTGAAAGCTCTGAAATGGAATCTGCTCTACATCTTGGGTGTATGCTATTAAAACTTATCATTAAAAATATTTTTCTGTATTTTTTATAAAGAAGTTACTTTTATTACAATCATTAATTTTTTATCTTTGCTTTACAAGGCTAACTAAACTATGCTTAGGTTTAATATATTTGCTGCATGTTTCATCTTGAGGTATAACACTTATTCAAGTAATAATGAAGTATAAAGGTTTCCATGCCTATCTTCGCAAAATACCGTTTAAACCCTTTGATTCTAGTAATCTTTTCATTTATATCAAGATCCATCTCCTGGAAATTTTTTATCTGTTATCGCTGTTAATTTTTTTTTTTTGGAATAACTTAGATGTTTGGTTTCCCTCTAGTTAATCTTCCTCGATCTTTGGAACTTTTAACATATCTTTTCTCTTCTCATTGTGACCTACTTTGGTGTGAGTGCTGAAAATTGAATTCGTTATCTATGGAGATTATTAAAGACTTTGATAAATGTGGTGGTTCCTCATAATACGCAGTGACAACTACACCTCTAAGGACTATCTGTATGGACTTTTGCTGGAAGGTTTCTCGTTCCCACACGTATATCCGGCTAATGGATTATGCCATGAAATGTGTTTTATACTGAGTAAACTTTACTGCGTAGTGTTGTGAGTCCCGGGATCATTAATGTTATAAGAGTATGGCCATGCAATAATGACTTGTAGACACAAGTATCCCTAGCTTTAAATTATCTATGTATCATTTTTTTTAGTAGTCTATTTGTCTTATTTATACATCTTTCTTTAAGTTATCTTAAGTTCGTCTTATCTATATATCCTTCTATAATTTTTGTTTAGGTTATCTATGAATCTTATCTGTATGTTTTTTAAGTTATTTATTAATCGATAAAGATTTGTTGGCATACCAAGCAATTTCTCGATGTTTAGTTATAAATTTCTAATGCCCATGTGCCTAATAGTGTGACGTTATTTGACTTGGAACCTTTCTCAAGTGGCGTCGCTAAAATATTTGCTTCATGCTTCCTTTTGATAAAGTCTCTGCCTTCGATGGTTTCCACTTTTCAAGTCCATTTTTCTTCTTTATATTGTGTTGTGTTTTACAATACGTCGCATCTGGCTGTTCCTAAATTTTAGAGATTCATTGCCCTTCGACACATTATTTTTGCAATCATATCGGCTCTACATAAAGGAGAATCATGGTTAAATTTGAGTTGGACCGGGTCAGGGTTTGGTTTGGTTTTCGTCGAGGGTTATGCACAAGCCCACCCTAAGTCTCAGCCACACCAGAGGGAGACCTTAAGAGAGGTTTGAAAAAACGATTTTGTTGGAGCCTCATCTGCAAATAATTGCATATCTTATCAGTGCCACTAAGCTTAAGAATTTTTTGAGCATATCTTTTTTTTTTTTTTTTGTTTTTTTTTTTCGGCCAAGACTCCCATTGGAGTCCTATACTGCCTAACCATGGTTGGGGGTCAAAGCTCTTCATTTTGTGGGACCGCCACGCAATGAAAAAAGTCAACGTCCCAGAGGCCGGATTCGAACCGGCACCGCCAATGGACATCAAATTGGTAAGACTGTGTCTTAACCACTGAGCTATGGGCGGCCCGAGCATATTTATTATTTTTCTTCGTTATTTATATTAAATATGGTTTCTAATGACTCTGTCAGTTTTTCCATAATTTTATAGGTTTTCAATTGTATCTTAATATCCCTTTTATGCAGGATAGCTAATTTCCTAGTTTTATTTAATAATTTTAGAATATATGCAATGGTGAGCATTTTTTTTTTAACACATAATTATTTATTAATGTAACAGATTCTAGTTCTGATTGCATTGATATGATTCTTTGCTCATTTTTTTCCCAAACCGTTATTAACTTTATTATTGCTTTACTTTTATACTTTAATGCAAGGCTAACCTTTTTTCTCAAGATAAAAAAAAATATTAATATTGCAGGTGTATTAATCATGGGTATTGCTATCAATTAAAATATATCCAAATCTATTTCCCTGGTTTGGCGAAATACATTTAAAAAAGTGTTTGAAGGCAATGATCAAATTAAATAGTTTCGAAAATTGAAATATTAGATAGTCTGCACGAAATAATTATTTTCAAGTATACACCTATCAAAAACGATAAGGTCAATTATCTACTGAATTCTTTTTCTAGATTGGGGACCCCACCAGCAATAGTCGCGCCCTCCCTTGTAGTGTAGCCTCTGTAGGGCAGTCCTTTAGAGTTTCCTTTGTAAATGTTCTGTTGGTAAAACCCCCTTTTTACAACACGTTCCTCCTCTCTATCTCACGTTGCATCGCTTTACATTCTGTCGGCCTATTTGTTTACCCGCTACCGTATAGACCTTAGCGAGAGGAAGAAGAATAAAATATTTTTTTTTTTTATTTGTTGTAATACTTGGTACTTCTAGTTCCTTTTTAATCTTTTTACGTGCACCGTACATAGTGACCTCGTTAGGTTCTGTGGATAGCTAATTATCATATCTATAGGTTGCTCAAGTCTTAACTACGCTAGAGATACGTAGTCTCAAGATGAGTCTTTTCAATGAAAAACCAATAAAATATTTAATTTTTTACGCCATAAAACAGTGAAAACAAGCTAAGGAGAGTATTACAAGGGTTTCTGTATTTCAAAATGATTCTGTGATTCGGAACGATAGCTCTAGTTTATACGCGACCTCAGGATGGAATCACTAAACTATTCCATTTGCTATTCCTTCGTCCTTATAAACTATTCAGTAAGCTTTATCTAGGGAAAGAAGATGACAAAAGAAGTATTAGTTTAGCCCTGGCTAGGTTAACAAGGCTAGTTAGGCGGGTAATGCTGATCACGTTCGGAGGCGGTGGTTAGCCTCAAGCGCAGTCCACGCTCCGCCTTAGCATCTTCCTTCCATTACCTTAACTGCTTTCATCAAGTTCCTTTTCTCTATTCTTCTGTTTTCTAAATTACTGTCCTATTTACCCTGCATCCAAATCAGTTTGAAGAAACAGAATTAGATAAATATAAACAATCATTAAATGACATATTGAGCAAAATGTTCAGGCTTTTTTTTTAAAATATTTATTTATTGCTATTTACAACTGTACATTATAATACATTTAGTAAATCTGATCTAAGTTAAATTGGAGTGTTACAGGCGTGTAGAGAAACTACTCACTCTAATGACATTTTACATTAGCTGGTCTCAGGTTTTGGTTTTCAGGCGTCTCGGAGGATTGTCTGGAATGGAAGAGGATGCAAGGCTAGAACCTAGGGGATTTAAGTGGTTAGGGAGTTTCTAATGGAAGGATGGATATCTGGTTCGGGCTAGAACGGTTACATTGGGAACATTAAGATGTTTATGTATGATTTTATTTGTGACAAAGACAAAGGAGCTTTGAGGATTTTACGAAGGATTTTGGATTGTAAGAGTTGTATACGAGAGGAATCGGAAGGTTTAGTGGAGCCCTAAAGCTCAACTCTAATGTGTTGGAAGTTTAGACCGTTTGTCTAGTAAGTGCTGTAATAGTCGAAATCGACGTGCAGTTTCCTGTATTTTCAGTCTTGTATGAGGATTCCAGGTTAATCGTTTGTTCAAATGTAGTCCAAGTTAGCGGATATGTTCGACAGGTGTAAGAGTAACATCATTAAATGAAACTATAGGGCGGTCAGTAGGTTTACGACGAAGGGTACAGGAGATTTGATGGGATTTGATGGAATTTATCTTAATCCTCCAATTACACCATTCTCAGAGGGCTGTGATATGGGATTGGAGATTTTGGGACACAATTAATGGATTATTATTAACAGCGAGCACACATGTGTCATCGGCATACGTGGTGAGGATAGTGTTAGGATTGATTGGAATGCCAGCTGTATAGACGATGTAGAGGATGGGACCAAGGAAACTACCTTGAGGAACACCAGCAGACTGAGAATAGAGGGATGAATAGGAACCATTGTGGTTTACTTGGAACAATCTGTTCAGGATTTGAAATACAATCTCATCTTGTGATATTCATATGGTTATAATTAAATAACATATTTTCCTATTCTACCTTATATACCTGTCAAACTGTTTAGTTTGGAATAAAGGAAAAATTATAACTTTTAACTAAGAATTTCCAAAAAAAAAAAAAAATATGTATGTTCTTCTTTTAATCCAGAATACATACCTAATGTATGATGAATATGAGCTGTAATTGTTTATTTATTTATTTATTTTTTTTTGTTGCTTACTCGTCTTACTGTTAGTATGCTTGTAAAACCAGAGTATTCTTATCGAATTCGGCGAAATTCTAATATCTTAATGGTTTAAGTTGGTTCTTATTTATTTGATGATTTTATTATAAGTTAGGTTTTGCAGTTAGATTGTTTCGCATTTTCACATGACCTCAGCTCCGACAAGAATGGTTCTTCCAACGGAGAGAGAGAGAAAGGTAAATTGGAAATGTTAAATGGTTTCCCGTGAATGACAGACCCTTGAAAGGAAAGGGAAAATTGTAGATGGAAAAGGCAGAGTTTAGAGGTGCTGTGTAAAGATTTGTTCGTTGGGACAGTTGTGCTTGGTCAATTGCCTGATGCTTCTACCAAGATATTAGGCAAGTATTACAACACTCTGGGGGTGTTCTGGTACTAACGATGGCTAAACTTTCAATATTACCCATCATCTTTAACGATATTGGCAAAGTATTTAACCGAATAATAAGTAATGGTAATGGAGAGCACGTTGATAGTTTTCGATATTAACTGTTCCATAACTTGGTTTAGTAAAGAAGATTTTGTTTATTAGTTTCGATACGTTTAACCGAGTATTTTTTCTATTATTTTTATAACTGTCCTTCACTAAAATAGACTTAAAAAAATGTATCTATTGTCGAATAGTATAGTTGTATTATGTGTTAAATTTCTCTTGATAAGGTTATTCACGTTTCTCCCGAGTAAAATTTGATTTTTCTTGAGTTCAGGAGCCACACATTAGTAGTTGTTGATATTCCTAGTTTTATATTACATTGTTATTTGTTTAATAATAAACTAATTATTTATTATTTTATTTAAAAATACAAAATTTTATACATTATTGTTTTTTTTTTAAATAGTATGTTATTGTTATTATGCCATTCGTATTCATTTATTTTGAATATAAACTAACATGATGCCAACTACTCATTGCTTACTCAGCGATCCTCGATTAAGATGTTACCTGATATCATATTATTGTTTTAATATTCAGAACCAGAAGTATCCTTTATCAGTATTCTCACAGGAATAATACACCACGACTTAGAATTCTCATACAAGACGGTTAAATACTGGAAACTGCTCGTCGGTTACGACTATTACAACACTTACTAGATAAACGGTCTAAACTTCCAACTAATTACAAAACATTCATTTATATGACTATATTAAGGCCTACCTGGACTTACGGGGTAGAGCTTTGGGGCTCCACTAAACCATCGAATTCCTCTCCTATCCAATTTTACAGTCCAAAATCCTTAATGCTCCTTACTTTTTCACACGTCAAATCATCCATTAGAACCTTATTGTTCCCCATGTTGCCAGATCCCAATATCGATGCTGAACTTCCTAACCACCTAAAACTCCGTGTTTCTAACCTGATTTCAGGTTTCTTTTTTTTTCTGTTTCATGCCATTGTACTCGTATAGCTAATATCAAATTTACTGGTTGTTAATATCAATAAATAAATTATTAAAAAAAAAATTGTATGGTTCCAATTCTGCAGTGAGGAGCAACAACTAACTACTCATGCTAAATTTCAAATTCATAAAAATAAAATCTAAAACTCCGAAACACTGAATGTTTTTAGAAACGATGGACAAATGATGTGGTGTAGAGAAATCAATAGTTATAGAATTTCTTTAAAGCATAGTTCGATTTGTGTTGTGAAACTTCTAAAAATGGACACAGGTTGTAGCTGCTCCAAGCCACAGTGATGTCCATTCGTTTTCCCTTAAAAAAAAAAGGATATAAATGGATTAATGTGTAAACTGCTTAGATAGGTATGGTGACCTAATCAGGCTGGATTTTCGTTCTATTGGACAATGCCATCTGTTGTTTGCTTGCTCTAAATTCGGCCAAAACGCGACAGAAATTAGAATTATGGGAAGGATGTTCTGTTGGGACGCTTATTCTATATACCACGAAACTGATGTTTTTTTTTTTTTTTTTTATTTTCATTTGGAAATTTGTGATTCATGAAAGAAAAAAATCTAAATAAATTATGTCAAACTATTGATATTCAAGAAATAATTAGCAAGTAATAACTGAAAAAGTTATTATGCATCTGACTCACTATCCATAGAGTAAGACATTAAAATTCGATATTGCATGTTTGGCTCTTTTTGTGCTATATTCCATATTATGTAATTTTGAACCTAAATTATATATAGTGTATAATCGAGTGCTTAATCCAAAATATCCTTCCATTTTATTGTTTTTCCTTATTATTCATTGCTGAGAATAGCAAAAAATGTTTAACATTATGGAAGAGATTACTTCAATTCAAACAAAAAAAAAGAAGAAGAAGAAGAGGAACCAGTAAACACAACTGACAAATATTCTTGAAATACTTTTTTTCAGGATAACAATGAAAAATTCTTTAGTGTATGGTTGTTTTATCTCTTGGGAGAAAAATGCTACATTGCTAAATTGTTTTGCATGCAGTTAGCAACTTCATTACATATATTTTTCTTCCCATTAGCAGTAGCAGTATTGAGGCCGCTATTTAGAAGATGATTTTGAACATTGAATAGGACAATCATTAGAATATTTGGCGGATTTGTAAGTGAAAGGAGGGTTGTATCTTATCAGAGGTCCCTAGCCGCCTAATGAGGGAAGGCTGTAGGCTAATGGGCAACAGTTAGGAAGCGAGGGCTAACCGTCTCCTGCATTATCCCATGAATATTATAGCCCCTAACCGGCAGTCTCTTGTCCTCCCTCTGGTGCTCATGGCCTTGTCCGAGGTGCAAGTTTCTCATCTCACCTCCTTACATTAATTAATCACTTTTCTCCACTCAAGAGCTATAATTTCTACCTCTTCCTGGCTTTTTGAATCAATCCAGGGATGAGAGGTCTTATAGAGAGAAATAATGCCCATATAATACGTTACTGGCGTCTTAAACTTATAAATATGATATTCCAGAGAAGCTCTCTTGAACTGTTAGATTGTTTTCAATTGTGGTGGTCCCACGAATTGAAAACTTGGCCCCCTCCATCACCATGGTTGGAATAGAATGGTAATCTGTAATTAACCCCTCGTATATCAGAAATGACCTGGCAGAGAGTAAAAAAAAAAAAAAAATGCCATGGAGGTCATACTAACTTGGCTGAGAATTGGTCACACGAGACTCAATAATTGTTATCTTATTCCAAAATGACTTCCTCAGAAACTTCCGTATTATAATATAAATATGACAATAAACAATATGTCTAAAAAAATGCCCATATTTCACATCAAACCTCAGCAATTTTGGATAAAACTCCGATATATAAAAAATCCTTAGGAACGCTAATAAAATAGTGAAATTAGTGTTTCAATTTTTAAAGTCACAAAATTTACTATCATAAATATAATATTGAATAGATAAAAAATAAAATTGAATAAACAAGATATTTCTTATTTAATTAATTTATTTTTTATTTATTAGTTAATGGTGTTGAAAACCTGCGAAGTTTTACGCCATTAAACGAGAACAAACGACCAAACGTAATTTACTAATGGTTTCTGAAGCCCCTGTTGCTGGAAGGCAAGGATAAATTAAATAATAAATCTTGTACGAGGAGAAGATAGTATATATAAGTAACTTATTTAATCGTGCCAACGTTTCGTCCAGAATTTCTAGCCTTCATCAGGGCTGTTAGTTTGAAATCTTACCGCACTTGGCGGTGACCTGATCTTTTATCTTCTCCAACATCCCTTTTTCGCAAAGACAAAGACAAAAATTAAAAAGAAAGAAATATTTGGCAACTTTTTCAAGTTCAAGTAATTCAATTTTTTTATAGATTTATGCTAGGCTTTGTTAAAAGCGAATTTTATCATCCAAAAATAGATAATCCAATATTTAAAGGATTTAAGAAAAAAAATATTTGGCGAAAGACGCTAGATGCAACATTATAGAAGAAATATTTTCAGGAAATTATTTGTGGAAAAATTTTGCGGTTTTGAACAAGAATCCCAGACATAAAAATCATCATTAACATCTGTGCTGGAAAAGGAGAACGTGTGTATTTCAGTTTATATTTAGATATTTCACAAGCATGCATGCATCGTTTCCCAGTTAAATGTATGTACTTATTACATTTATTTTGTTTAAGGAGGGTACGAAAAAAATGGGATTTTAGTGGGGCGGGTTCCCTTCTAATATTATTACTTGCTATAAGTGTCTGAAAGGTAAGATAAGTAAAGGCTACCATGGTATATTAAAATTTGTAATTTTTGCTAATTATTTGTATATAATAATTTAAAATTAAAAAAAAAAAAACTATTAATATAGAAATGGACGAGAGACTTTCTGTAATATAACTTGAAATTAATCCTCGGTATAGAGTATCCATAGTACCATAACACAGGCACGAAGACTGATTTTATTATTTGTAAACGATTTATTCATTATATTAACGTGTTTTTTGGTTTTTTTTTGTAATGTACTCAGCGTTCCTTGAATAATGGTTTCGATTTTAGCTCATATTTGTTGTAAGAATGTTAGAATTCTATATAAAAATTAGAGTAGGTCAAGTTTGGACGTGTTAGCATAATATAATTAATCAGGTACACGTAAAATGCAAATAGGTGTTTCAGTGGCCCTTGTCAAATGGTAATACTGTAAAATAGGACCTAAAAAGTTGAGTGAGATCAATGTGAGGTGACCCCTGTACATTTAGAAGTGCAGGCCCTAATTGTAATTGCAAATTTCCGGGAGCTGCTCTGCTTGCCAACACGGGCCAAAGCTGATTATGTGCCAATACTACTTTAGTTCTCGAGAGCTTGGCACTTTAGAAAAGTTCTCAGCAGTAGTACTTCCACTCCCCGCTCTTCTTGCCAAAGCCATCCCTTCCGCCATGAATAAGTCCTCGCCCGGGAACTCCTCTCTGAGCCCACTTAGCGATTCCGAGACCAGTGTACCGAATTAATTAATGCCGGTATCCTAATAATGTAACATTGTTTGATTTAAAGCTTAGAGAATCCGATATAAAATTCTTTGCTTCACTCGATTTAAATTTATTGCAATTATTTTTTTCTGATTTTTTGCACAATACAAGTCGAGTCGAGCGACAACCTATGAATTAAGGTTTTTTCACCTTAATCTGTATTAACCCATTCTAAGCGAATTGTGTACATGCATAACGTGCCAGTTGTAACTAGCTGGATTAATCCAGACAGGTCCAATGGATTTTTATCGGGGTACCATCAGCCATGGAAGGAATAATTTTTACCCGAACTTCACAGACAAACCCTATGCCGTTTCCTTCCTATTTGGACACTTACGTTGCATGAGTATTTAATATTCTACATGATTATGATGCTTTATTTTGAAATCAATTCTACTAGAATTTTATGTATCCACTGCTGAAAAGTAAAGTTTTTTTTGGACACAAATAAAAATCGTACTCCTATAAATTCTCTGTTTATTTCAAAAATTTAATTTTTTCGCTTTCAAAGTGTTTCCAAATTAACATTAACTACAAAAACAAAATAACTCATAACAATGACCAGGAACGTCAATCAAATGCTCTATAATAATTTTCCAGAAGTGGAAAATTTTTTTCAAATATATAATCATAATATTATATATTAAACAATTGTTAAAAAAATCTGAAAATAATCAAAATATGGAATACAACTTTTTTACAATTTCTTGTTAGAAATTTTGAAAAAGAAAAATTATACTGAATCGTAATGGTTATTTTTTAAACTACCGATCTCATTTTTCAAGAGTTTGTTTCTCATCAATAAATTTACAGTTATTATTACAAGTTACAATTGTGTCTCAAAATTGATTAATCAAACAATTGTTCCGGGATCACTTGTTACGAAAATATCAACTGATTTATCAAGGATTAATTAAAAAAAAGTAAAAAAAAAAATATAATTTCTAAAAGAAAATTTATTTTAAATAATAATTATCGGCATAATAATTTCAAGAAAATTTGAAAGTTTAGAAATATTAGATGAATTCAGATTATTTAAAAAAATATATTCTAGATTTTCTTTTCTTGAAAGTTGATTACTTTAATTTTTTTAAATGCTGAGGTGAATAAAACTAGTGGGACTAGTGAAGGACATTAATTTAAATAACGTGGTTGTAAAAAAAAATTTAAACTATATGTATATAAATGACAAAATTTGACAATAGAAATTGATAAAATTAAAACATACTAGAATAGTAGAATGTTCTAATAGGAATTTTCTTCACCTCAGCTTATAAAAAAATAAACACATATTGATTTTTATAAAAAAGAAAATTACACTACAATAACACTACATTGCACTCCGGCTTTGTATGGGTGAAGATCAATGACAT
>NW_027110569.1:390756-432108 GCF_000696795.3 Halyomorpha halys
GTGAAAACCATGCGAAGAATGCGAGGCGGCACTCAGCCATTTCCCTTCATGAAGTAATGCCTAGCGCCGGTCCCGTGGAGAGGAATGAACAGGTGTAGGGCGGTAGTTTTAGTGGGTAAAAATCCCACACACGGATAGGTACGGGCCTATCCGTGTCTTTTGGAGATTTCCACCGACCCTCGTTTAAAAAAAAGAAAAAAAAAAAACACAGATTTGACTGTAAGTACTTGAATTTTTTAAAAAATAATAATAAGTATAATATTTCACAAACGACGTTAAGGTATTAAACTTTAATATACAGTATTTATCATTGATTATTAGAAGTTGACTTATCTAAACATACCATGTTTCAAAGCACACCTGAATTTCATCTGTAATCTATTACTAGAATTCCTCTCCCATCTTAGTTTGCTATGTAAATTTAATGAAAGTTGGATTTAGATGTTTATTTTGAGTTTGATTTGCATGTTTATGTCCGTCGGTATCTTCCTCGTCTATTGAATCTATTTATTTAATATGCAATATCATCAATGGTTTTCGTTTGTTTGTCTTACGGTTGCTTATATCATATATCTATTTACATTAATATATTATATTGATGTAAATAAAATTAATACTTATTTGAACTTGGCGGTTTGATTGTAGCTACATCAAGTGATCAAGTATTAGTTATTTATTTTTAAGTCAGATAATTGGGTATGAATTCCGATATTATTATTCGTATTATTTTAACTCCTTTTAACGTTTTGCTGAAATAAACATGACAATAAGCGATAGAACATTTAGTTTTTGATATAACCTCAAACATTCAATGAATAACGTATTTTAATAGAGAGATACTGCCAAAAAAAAAAGGACGTACTTTTCTTTATAAGATTAGGTTGGAAACATTTGCTGAAATGTTTTTTACGCTGTAAAATAAATATTTATTAGTATCCGCCAAAGTCTGATTGACAACTGAAACTCAGGTGACACACGGGCGATAGCCAGGAGATGTCATTAAATTAACTTCAGTTTAAATTAAACTGATGCTGCTTGAGTTGATAAAATATTCACTTATCACAAAGTAAATTATAAAGGGGTTATTTATTGCTATGTCGTGTTAGCTTTGGTTATTAAAATAAATAAACTTTATTATTTTACTGATGATAGGAGTAGTGATAATTTGTATATTTAGATGGTTTTTATATTTTATCTTGTCTTCCTTCGACCATACATTGTGAGTTTGATGTATTTTTTATAATTATAAAAATATTTACTCTGAAGAAATAGTATTTACAGTAACTCATCAAATTCTAAAACAGAAATCCGTGAAGGTTATAAAATTGTATTTTGTCATATTAAAATTCATCTGGCCAAAATGCATTTCGTCCATTTCAGACAAAATTTATTTTATAAGTTGAAATATTTCTGTGATTTCATATCTTGTGATTAAAATTCATTTTTCAGTGAACAACAAACTTCAAAACTTTATCAATGATAAATTTAATCAAGAAGCACACCGTCCTAAAAAAAATAATTGAAATTTAGATCTCTTGTAAAGAATAATTCGTAGTCTCAGTAAAAAAAAAAAATGAATTTAGTGAGAAAATGGACAAAATTCATTTTGTTCTTTAGCTTCCCATTTGTTTATTTTTTTTTTTTATTCCCTCTATAGGATGTTAATTCACTACGAAAACACACATTTAATGAGAGGTTGAAAGGTTAGCTTTTTAGGTGTAACGACGTTTGCTTTAGCTATCCTTTCTAAGAGTTATAAAACTGCATACAACAATAATTAAATATATTGTTGAAATGAAAAATATGATAAAACTAGAATATAATTCACTAATTAAAAACGCTTATCCAAATATATAAACTTAGGCATGGATCAAAACTTTCTATACTATATGGAAATCATGGCTCGAGTTGGGTTAGTTATATATTTTATAATTATAATTAATTTTATAATGATTATAATAATAAATTTATGAGCTGCCTATTAGTTAAATAGATTACTACAATTACACTTATGATTTCTCAGATCTGGTAAAATAATATAGAACATAAAAATATGCGATAGGTCAGTATATTAATTTAATCATTCCTACTGCTTACTTGATATCTACTTTTAAGGCGATGACTGCCTGACAATGAGACCATTTTTTACCAGGCGACCTGCTTGAGCCCTTTCCCTCCAAATTTTGCCTTATCGTTGTTTAATTAATTAGATTTGGATTATCTAGTTAATTAATATACTCTAGAGGATTAAAGGCTTATCAAAGCTAAAGTGAAGCCAATAGGGTACGCCCACGGAGCTTAAGTCGTCATTATTCCCACAAAACTGAGGGAGTTAAATATACCTAAGCAATATAGAATGGATTTCCCAAGAGCATAAATTTTTGTGTTGCTTCAAGATTTAAATTTTCCCTGATAAAACCGTTTCTTTTAAGTTGACCCATAGAACACCTATTTCTCCTACTTATGTAGTATGCTTAAAATACTATAAACTTTATATCACAGTCCCAGTTCAAAAGTGTAACATTTAAAAAAAATGGTTACTTTGAGATATGCCTGTAATCTTAGTAATAAGGACAAAGTCCATACAATAAACCACAAAGCCATATGTCTTAAAACCTAATTAAAAACATTATTACTAGAAATTGCAGTTTTTGAAATGTAAAGCTCTTATACTCATTGCTAAAATTACATGCATATCTCAAAATCACCATTGTTTTAGATGTTACATTGTTGAACTGGGACAGCGATATCGTTGGCAACTATTTTACGTTACAAATATAATGTGTCAATTAATTATATCGTGTTGATGCATTGTTTATTTGTTTTAAAATTTTGAATATTAAAAATTATCGCCCCTCTACAAGCTACTTTTGGAGTTGTTTCACGTTTGAAGTTAGTTGTTTGTTTGCTTTTGTTTAGTGGAACTAAACATCATTGATCATTAACGCCATTTATACCTTATTCAATTTGTCTAACATTTGTGTAATTTAATTTATTTTATTGTTATTTTTTTGTCTGTCCGACGCTACGTTTGTGTCAGAAAATCCTTCGATTCCAAAACTGAAACACCAATTTCACTGTTTTATGATGGTTTTTGAAATATCCGGGTTTAGTCCCAAGCTATTGAGATGTGATATGAAATATGGGCTTTCTTGCAGAATATGGCTAATTTTCGTTACGGAGGCATTTGTTCTGAAATAAGATAGGCGTGAGTGAGCCTCGTGTTACCTATTCTTAGCCTGTTCAGGGCGACCTCAAGTTTGTTTTTAACGGACTTAATTGTACATGTAAAAACCTTTTCTATTTGTCCTAAATGAATTTCACATTTTATCTGTTTATTATCTGATTTGTTATGTGTTATTTATTGTTGTAAATATATTTGATATATAAGAACAAATGGCCTAACATAGACGCCATGTTACCATGCGGTGAAGTGGATGTGGATGTAACGGGAGGATCGGTGTCCAGGGCCTTTGTTATCGTACTCTCGGTCTCCTCTCCTATGGTAAATACAGTTTACGTTTAATTAAATCGAACAGTAATTGCGTTCCAGAGGAGCTCCTTAATTATACAGTATTAGGCTGGGAGCTGTGACCCCTGGCTTTGTCGGCTCCCCTCTGGGTCAAGGTGTAAGATTAAAGCCTGCTCCCTCATAGCGGGAGATGTTAATTGGTGTCCATTAACAACCTTATCGTCCTCCTTTATTTATTTTATCTCCGTCATTTAATTTCTCAAAGGCTGTATCGAAACAATCAGTAAGTGTTAATTAATCGAATACCTATACATCTGCAATGTAATTATAGGTCCTCTGATTGAAAAGCATCTAAACTCTGGTTTGAGTCCTAGGAGAGGCAGTTTATATTGAATACATAGTTTCTTTGTCAAAGTTCATCAGAAATCGTGGTTCATAACGAAGATTATAGTTATCTGTCAACATAATTTTGGATATAAGCAAAGAATTATATCTTATTATTTGAAGCTTATATATTTAAAAATTATAAGGAAATAATCTTGAAATTTTTTATTTCAACTTTGGAACACACTCCTGTTTCGAAACGGATATTTAATGTTCTATAGAATCCAGTTAAAAATAGTTCATATTTTTTGTCGAATTAGTTTTTTTCGTCCCCTTTCTACAAATAAGAACATATTAGTGCATACATACATAATAAATGAAAATGAAATGTGTATATTAGTTCGTCATTTATCTTGGATTGCCCAGTGGAATATACTACTAGTTCACTTGCTTCTTCAATAATAATATTCGGGTTTGAAAAAAATAACGGAGAATGAACATCGTTTTTTAAATAACACTGGTCATTACAAAATTTCAGCCAGGGTTCTAGTTATCAAGTATTAATTACATCCATGTAAATAATGACTGTCTCTTAATGATAAATGTCTCTCATTATGTAAAGTATTCGCGAAAACATTCATTGAAAGAGATCGTTCATGTTCGATAAATTTTAATTTATGAGAACATGGATGCGATATGTAAAGATCCACAAACAAATAGAATTTATTCATTTGTTCTTACATTTCGACCTGAATTAGAGGCCCCCATCAGGGTTGAAAAACAAAACAAAAGAACCACCTTTATTTAAGAAAAATAAAAATAAAATAATAACCAACAAACTTGAAAATATACAGAACAATAAATTAAGTAGATTAATTACTAAAAATTTTAAAATACTTTCGAAATGATGATTATTAATAAATAAAGTCTTTGTATTCCATACTGTCAATTTGAATTTCATATTCTACTTTTTTTTTTCGTATACTCTCTTTTGTTTGCTTTCTTCAATATTTAAGAGAACCATTATGTATATAAATTCTTTTATTTCCCTGAATTTATTTTTTATGTTCTATAGGACTGTTTCGTTGTTTTTTTGCCATTTCTTCATAATTTTTATATAATATTTTTTTATAAGAGCTGGGCACACGCACGCAAACACACGCCACACACCAGGTGCATAAATACGTAGATCATGGTGTGAAACTTCATTATTAGATTCAGGGAACCTTAAAATGTTCATTTTCAAATTTCAATTTTTTTTCATAATCTCAGTGTGAATAAAAATAATAATTGATAAAAGTGCAAATATTTCGCTTAAAATCCTAAATTTCTTCACAGTTTCTACAAAAAGCAAAAACTTAGTAACAAATGGGAATTTCTGTTATTGCATGTATATATTTAAAATTTAATCGTTTAAAGACTAACTCGGTAGTTGGTTATACTCAGTAATTAATTAACTATCCCATGGTGAACTTTGTACTCTTTTATTTAATAATTGATAACCTACCTACCCAGTTTAAGAACTTCACATCATTCATTATTTGATGTCAGTATTATCTGAGTCAACAAGTTCCTAGGGCGGAATCCAAAAAGATGTGCGGGAAAACTATAGATAGAATAAGTTTTAGCATGGTTTTTAAACAAAAATTGAGAGGAAGGAAGCAGGATTATCAGGTAACTAGATTACTATAATAGTTATATGAGCGACGATCAGAAGGATGCTACTGCATTGCCGCAATGTTCTGTGTTGACCATTGTTCGGACGAGGTCTTTGAGATTTTTGGTAGAGTTTTTTTGGGACATTATACGGTAAGGAGACAGCCTGTTGGATAAGAGTTGTAAAGGAATAGACTGCGTAATCTGTATTTTAAGGGATTTTTAGGGAAACTTTGATTTGGTCTGTTAGAATTTGGCGAGAGAGATTTCAGTTTACTGGGCCCCTTATGTACGAGGGTGGAAGCCATATAGGAATTGGGAGTATGGAGGTGGTTAGGATTAGTGGACTATGATCTGAAGATAGGTTATCGAGACGTGGTAGGGAAGTATTTAGAGGTTCTAAGCCTTGGTTTATAAAGAAGTCGAGGGGGTCAGGGTTACGGTTAGGGTCGGTTGGCCAGTATGTAGAAGAATCAGGACAAAGAATTTTTTCATGGCTAGAACGGCTTAAAAAAAATTATGAATATGTGTAGACAGCTATTAGTGACATATGCATCGAATCTTCCGGTCCGTCAAGCTTTAAATTATTCATTATTGGTGTTTAAAATCATTAGCATAAAAATAATTTTTATTTATTTACTACATTGCAAATCATAGGCTATGAAATTATTAATTAATATCCTGGAGTATCAACTATATGGAAAGTAATTTATTTGAGAAGGCTCAGCAGATTTCAGCTGATATAGCCACCAGCTTCTGAAGAACATCTCTTTCATATCTCCCCAATATTCTAGACCAATAGTATAGTACTCGTCCAATCCTTTTTCCAATATCCATTTCCTATTATTCCTCCCCATTTTACCTGGCTTCTCAAAACACCCTAATACCTCCAGGATGAATTTCCACGGATTAATATCGCAAGTCGGGGTAATATCAAATACTGGAAATCAGCACTGCAATCTTTAACAAAAAAAATTAATATTACTTATTGTATAATACAATAATTATAGATTCTCAACTATTTGAATGATATCAACTTATTTTCTACGTAATAAAATGAAGGAAAAGTGAAGATAAAATAAAATTTTAAAGTACCCACGGCGTTGGTAGATTAAGGGAAAAAAACTGTTTATCTTCAGTATTTCATTCCCTAGACCAACGGTTATCTAGAGCATAATTGTATCAGGCTACGGCCCGAGCTGATAGGGGAAAAGCGGAGGTAGTCATTAATTTTTATTTTATTGCCCATTCTGCTGAAATATATTTCTGGATTCAACCAAAAGCTAGGTCCAACCAATTGAATGCAGTGAGCAATTCCAGCGTATTATGTATTATAATTTACTTAGCGGTAACTTTGCAATATTATGCATATATTTTATATCAAACAATCGATTGTTATTTCGAAATAAAACCCTAAAAAAATCATTACACATATGGAGGTGAGGTGAAAAATAATTTTTTAAAAAGAATTTCTCAAAACGCTCTTTATGTTTCGGGGTGTTTTCCCCATCTTCAGGTAATATAATCCCCGTTATTATATTTTCAATTTTAAAATTTCTATTTAATATTAAAATATTCACACTTTGTTACCGATGGTTAGTTACTTACATGTTAGTTACATGTTGTTAGTCTACCCATTTCTTTCTTGGATTTTGTTTTGTCAATATTACTTATTTGTATAGCCTTACAATATTTTTTTTAAACAATTTCATTCGGTATTGCAACCTTATGTTGTTCCCTTTTGGACAAACTAATGTTACGTTACTTAAAGTGTTTTAAGTTTATCTGCCTGTTTATATTTCTACATTTAATTATCGTGTACTTTGGTAACATGTATTAGAACATAGTTTTACTGATTCCATCTGCCCATAATATATTTAGCCTGTTAGTTATGTCGGCATAACATGTATTTAGATTTTTGTATCAGTTTTGTAGTTCACAGTTTTGTTGATGTTTTCGGTTATGTGCATTGCCTCTAAGATTCTTCTGTTGTTTATATGTTCTGTCATGTCTATTATAGTAGGATTTACGAAATTCAATTTATAATTTAAAGTTTGCTAATGCTGGTTTAGGAAAATAGGAATAGATTTATAATATAGTATAATTTTTGTGCTTTGAGTAGATTTGTTTTTGGGCCCGTGTCTAATATATATCTTGAGCCCGGGGAGGTGAGAGGAGGGAGGGGGTTTCATTGTTTCGCGTCCCGGACAGATTATTTTTGTGGTGCGGGGTCAATAAAATTTTAATGTCTCAGGCAAATCTATTTTTAGGTTCCGCCGTGGATTGGTGTTTAGGGTCCGCGGTGGATTCATTTTAGGCCCCAAGGCTTGTTAACGTTTAAGAACGATATTTTTCCTCTTATAAACATTGATATGTTGTGATATTTCCCTGTCATGGCTTATACATATGACAGTTAAGAGTTGCAGTTAACGCGAATATGAGTCCACTGACATTACGTTTCCTATCTATCAACTATCACGCCAGACCTAGTGCGACAATACTGTGTTGATAGTGATTGTCGTGACAATTAATACTGTTATGACTGTAACTATCAAATAGTTACACCATGTTAGTGGCTGCAGCATTCGCTGATATATCTAAAACTGTACGATAGTTCACTGTCAAGGCGTATACATGTGATATTTAATGTGGCAGCTACTTTATTATCAGTTATTGTACTATTAACTATCACACCTGGCCTAGTGCAACAGTACAATAATAATAATAACAATGATTAATTGTTCATAAATAAATAGCGACGTCACTGATTCTCCAAGGAGGGGAATTTGTCGGATAAAACGAGTATTTTCAAGGCGCTGAGCGGGTATTTTTTCGTTGGGTACTGTTGCTATTAGGAATATGACAATATAGTTTTTTATTTTTTTTTCTATTCCATATCTTATGATAGTAGTGAACAGATTCTAAAAATATTTCAATACGGTTTATTGCGCTGTTTGTCTATACCTAATTTATTTTACTAGGAAAGGTTTGTTGAAGTCATGTTAATTTGTATTTTTTTTTAAAGGAAACTATTAGGAATTTGTATTTTGTAACCTTTAATTTTTTTTTTGTTCCACTTTGATCTAATAAATTATTTTTCTTTAAGATCTTTGTTGTTCTATAAATTTAACTTTTAAACGGTACTCACTTTTCTTAAACACCCATTCTTCGTACCACTATTTTTTTTTTTAAGTTATTTAATTTTCTATTTATTTACCCTATATTTTCTTTTGATGTTTGTTATATGCTAGTTTTTTGTGTGTGTTTTTTCAGTATTATTTTTCATTATTTAATGTAGTAATCAAATTCATTTAATATTACTACACTGGTAATTTGCTCATTTTAGCATCGATATTTAAAAAATAGTGACCGTGAGATAGTTTAAGGTTAATTAATTTAGGTTATAGAGAAAAATCGGGCTAATTGGATAAAGGGGCATTGTAACGTTTTTAGAATCTTTAGGATGAATGAAGGGATTAACACATAGGTGCCTAACTCACCATTGTGAGGTACTCTAACCTCAAAATTCAATTAATTACCCTTCTACCTAGATGAATAAGGGACTATATATACTTCAAAACATATGGAACTAAAAAAAAATTGAACTTATTTTTCTTATAACTTTATTTTATAACATAAACCCTTCAATTAATACCATTAAATTGTATTTATTCACTTATTATAAATTATATGAGTGTTTTTTTTACTATTGGTTTTAATAGTTGGACATGATATACTGCCACCAAAAATAATAAAAAAAACTTTTTGGATCATTTTACATGGATTTCTTTTTCTTTTTTTTTTTTTGTATGACATTTTTTCTTTTTTTAAATCGTTTTTGTATAATTATAGCATGATGTCAAAAATTTAGATAACTCATTCTTCTAATTCGTGTTCATGTTCAAATGTAACATAAATTTTACGGACGGAAGCACACGCGGGTAGCTAATGCTGGCCAACACTGATCATTATCGACACGATGATGTATCTATCTCCATTAGTTAACTTCTCCTGAAGCATAGCGTCAATGCATCATTTTAATGAAGAAGTATGGGCCAACTTTCAGAAAACTAAATTAAAAAATCCAAATGATATGGTTTCGGAATAGTGGGCGAAATATATATTTTATCTTATGAGATAAAGATAATCTTCAACACAAATAGGCATTTTATTATTCATTTCTTATGAGAACCAGAACTTATTAATTAGGGATAGATTATCTCTACAGGTATAATATTAAGTTACGTGGTATCAATAAACAATTAAAACAAGAGGATAATTTATTGATAGAAATCAGCAGAAAAAAAAATTAAATGAAAGGAGGAGTCAACTTTTACACTCACAATGTTGGTTTTATCATGTCAGCCCCAGACCTGCCTTGTGGGTTGAAATGTTGGCAATCAATTTATAGTTGAAAACTTATTTCTTCTGAACGAAGTCCTGACCATCTTCTAATTCTCATATTTTTATAATATGCTAGATATATTTATATAACTCAGTTATGATATGATTCAAAATTAATTAACATTTGCTTAATGTGCAAATATATACAGCATACGTCTTAAATATAGTTAGACAATTGTTTTAACTCTTATAAAATATAGACATAGAAAACTTATTATATATAACAGTAGTATATGATTTTTATTTTTGTTCTTTTATTTGTTTTCTTTCTAAACTCTTTTTCTTTTTTTCACATTTTCCTCTTTCTTTCCTCTTTAACCTACATGAAATAGATATATAAATATACATAAAAAATAATAATAAATATATATATAAAAAGTAACAACAATAGATAAAAATTAATATTAACAATTTATACAAAAATAATAAACAAAATATGCAAAGTATGCAATCTATCCTCTGGATGATTCTATCTCTCATCTGTTCCCATGCATGTGTTGGTGGATGATTCCCTGGGAGTCAAGAACTATATCTTTGCTATCTTGGATATCGACTCCGAGTTCCTCCACGAAGCTTCTAGTTGTGCCAGTTACTGTTCCGCGAGCTCCGAACCAGAGACCTCTCACGTTGAAGTCCCTTTCTCCGAAACTTCCACGGAACTTTTCCTTAAAGAAAGAGATGCATGTATCGCAAATTTCTTTCGCTACCCTTTCCACTTTAATTGCCTGGTCTAGGTCATTATTTTCATATCGTATGGTGGGACCCAGAATGATTGCTGACTTCTCCATCTTAGGGAAAATGACAATATACTCATATCGTGAGGATCAATCTGTGTCTACACAGTAGACCTCATCGAAGCAGGCGAAATCACTTTATTTTAGGAGATTCATTAAATCATACTTTACTCTGTGGTGTCGGCATGTTATGAGGTGTTGTTGGGGCATCTCCCAAGCCCATGTGCTGGCGTTCCAGGTTGGATTAGCGACAGAGGGATTCTATTTCTCTGTCCTGTCCGCTGGCACCTGGGACCCCACGTAGGAGTACATAATTGATATTTACCTTCAGGACAATGGACCATTCAGAGCTAGTAAGTATCTGTTTCTTATATCTAAACTTTTTCGCTGTTGGGATCTTTTTGAAGTGGCGTAGTACAATACCTGCCACCTGCAATGGGCTCATTCCTCGAGCGCATTTTCAAGCAGTGACTGCCGTAGAGCTTTCACCCTCCGCTGTCCCTGATCAACGCCCAATCTATCGGCACACTCAGCAATCTCAGCTTAATAATGGAATGCGGGCTGGAACGGAGCATCGGGTAAATTGGACTGTCGCTGAGCAATGGACCAGTGTTGTAGAAGAGCCTTCTATTGGCAGCGGATTAGGCCTAAACCTCAATACCTCCTCGCAGCTTCAACATCGCTGTGAAGGAATGTGTTCACAGGAAGTCTAATAAGACCTTGACACTTCTGTGAATTATGTTTTCGCTGGACGTAGCTTTGTGTGGGGCAGTTAAAATTAAAATAATTTTTTTTGTCATATTAAATAAAAATTATAACGAATGACTTCATTTATTTATTTTATTTATTGCTTATACTTTACTTTATTTTTTTTTTAATAAGATGTTTATTGTTTGTATATCTCCCTTTTCCCCTCAAATACTGATTGTATTTAAATCTCATTTTATTCTAATTTAATTTGATTATACATTATTTTTTAAATTATTGATTAAATTTCTTCTTCTTCTTTCCTTCTAATTAGTGGTTAAATGTATCCAAGAAATAAAACTGGTATTGATGACCATGGTGTTATTAACCATTAAAAACATAACAAAATAAAAACAACCTTAACCAATAGCTTACCTTGGTGAATCAAGAATATACGATATGCAAACAATTTTAAATTTAATTTAAAAATTAGCTGCCATATTTTAGGTCGAAACGTCAATAAAATATTTTTTATTGTTCAACTTTTTTTAATTTTAAGTCTATAACAGCTTTTTGAAATATTTATTAATATGTTTCACTATTTTATTATTAATATAACATCAATTTTATTTGTTTTATATATTTTTTTTCTCCAATCAGGGATTTAGAATTTTACCTATTCAATACTTGTTATAACTTGAGTAATTTTCTTGTTTTTTAAGGCACTATATTTTGATATTTTCTGATGTCTTTCCTCCTAGAAAATTGAATTTTCATTTTCAAGCATTTTGTATTTCACAGTATAATACATTCGTCTGGAGCTGTTCATCTATCTTTAGGCAGTTTCCCTAAAAATTATATAGTGTTATTCATTATATAGTAGTTATTTTAATGTATTTAATTTATTACTCTTAATTTAACTTAAAATACTTCTTGCTTTGGTAATTATTTTTTTCATTCATATGTATTTTTTCTTTCGATCATATTTTTAAACTATTTGTTTAATTGTCTCTCTCTTTAAAATCCTCCTGTTTGAAATTTTATCAAATTTTCTCCTATAATAGTAGTTTATTATTATTGTTATTAAGTATTTAAATTTAATAAGTTATATACATGAAAATAATTAATAGGTAATGATAATGTGTTATTTTTTGAAAAAAAAATCCTGTAGATGGAAGGGCTGGGGCGAAACGTTGTAGAAGAAAAAAAATATTACTAATGTGGAATAAAGAAAAAATATTTGAGGTGTAACCTTCGTTCTCTTATTAAACATGGACATTTCCTTGCCGATATATTATTTTTATCGATATTATTTAACTATAACTTATCGATATCGACAATCTACTCCAGATATCAGATCCCTGCTGAGAATATATTGCTCTTTGTGGTATACAAGTACCAATATATCATTTACTTCTGATGTGAAATTGATGTTGGTTTGCGAATTGAAATTCCCTCTGGCATATCTTGAACTAGCAATAATTCTGAGGATGAGGCTGAATACTGAGGGGCAATATACCATCGCTGTGAAGGATAAGGCATCAGCTTTCCCTTCGCAGCCATTTGTTCTTGGATGACTTCATAAATCTGAACCGACGGGGCCACCAGTATAATTGGAACGACTGCTAGTGTCTAACGGGAGATTTAGTCTTTGAAATGACTTTCCGTAAATGAGCTCTTTGATTTTATATGGCTTTCATTTTCTCATTTATCTCCTCTCTTTTTTTTATTCGATATTATGATGATATAAGAACGAGATTAAAGCAGAGCAATGGTTATTACGTATTTTAAAAAAAGACTGAAAATTCGGCTTTGATATAAGAGATTTCTTTTTTTTTTTGTTTCTGACTAATGTATATTTCTCGAAATATAAAACTAATTTCCCTAAAATTTCGTCAAAATGTCATCAATTTCAGGACAGGTCCATTAAGATGTGGGAGGACGACTACAAGGAAAGGCCATTTACTAAATAACTTTTTTATTCTTATATTTACTAGAGGATTACTAAATACCACAATCTGAGTTATTAAGAGAATACTATATGACACGCTCAATATTAGCGGTGTTATTCTTTATTCATACCACTCATATTAATAAAAAATATAGTTCCAACTAGGAGAAAAGAAATAAATAAGTATCAGTACACTACTCTTTATGATATTAGTTAATCTTTATTTTCTTATCTTTAAGTTTTTGATGATATGTGTACTTCTACCTTTACATTTGTTTTGTGTCGTTACAACTCAGACTTAAATTTACATCTCTACCCATAACAATAGCCCTTAAGAAATAGGTGAAAAAATTTTTTTCTTCCCTGATCATACATTCTCTCTCTCTCTCTCTCTCTCTCTCTCTCTCTCTCTCTCTCTCTCTCTCCTTCTCCTTCGACAGGTAGTAAGCATAGAGAAGGCTGGTTCACTTGGCCAAAGAACTACAGGGTCTGTTGAGCCAACCAGCAACAAAAAAAAAAAAAAAAAAAAAAAAACGCGCGCGCGCGCACACCCACGCACACACGCACGCACGTAGATATGAATTAGGTACCGTTTCCTTTTTTGACATCCTATCCCTAACATTAAACATGGTATTCAAAGAACACTTTTCATAGAAATCTTAGTTCAAAAATAATTTATTATAATCACAAAAGATCCAATTGGAAAAGGGTTACCTTTTTAATTTAATTTAACAAATCTACACAATTATAAATCAAGCCTTTAAATCTTCTACCTTTACTAGGAAACATTGGAGACATTAAAGTAGTTTTCTCAGAAACTTTCAATTTAGAGATAAGAGAATCTTGTTGCAAAGGAGCGAATAATAAGATATAATATGATACTCTTGTTTAGGAATAAACAAATTAGTGTTGTTTGTATTGTTTTACTCAAAACGAATTACAACGTCAAGTGAGGTCATGAAATTTTATTTAGTGCTAGAGAGTCGTATTATATTACAGGATACGATGAGAATTTAGTTATGTAATGGTTATGAAATTCAAATGATTATATGAGATAAACTAGTAGAGGCTGATTAATTTATTACACTGAAATGTTTCAACGGAAATGAAATCTGAAAAATTGAAGAAAAGCTTTATTTTATTTTTTCTTTAATTACGTATCCTTCTCTACCTTTTATCACAGTTTCTCCACCATATACAGTTAAAACATGAAGTAAAGAGCAATTTAAAAAATCATTGAAAAATTATTATCAACTGTATTTTAGAAGATTCCAAATATCAAAAATTTGTTTTTCTTTTCTCTAATTTCTCTAATCTAATTTCTCAAATTTAAGTTGAATACTATCATTCTAACAATGTTTTCTACTTATGATATATTCGAACTGCTAAAGAATCGTTGACTTAGGTACTCTAGCAAGTAGTTTCTCAGTTGCTGCATCTTATGTAATTAGTAACACAGTGTTAACTATAACAATGAAAATTAAAAAGTTTCAGTTTAAAAAGTTACTTATCCCAAATTGCAAGAATGTTTACAATACTTAACAAATAAGAATCAACAAAACTGATAAAAATTAAATTTCTGATTTGGTAGTGACATATCAAATTTTATTTTCTACTTGGCTGCGAAATAAAAAAGGCATAACTTATTCCGGTCAAATGCAAAATGTTGATTCGATATTTGTGTCGATATTGGGCGCCAAAGTCCGTAGTTAATCCAATCCTGGCTTATGTCCAGAATGGTTATTATGAAAATCACACTGGATAGGAATTTGGTGGGGAGTGAGTGCATCGATCAGTGGAGATTCCAAACTGTTCAGAAACAATTATTTACGTTGAATGTTATTTGGACTTTTTTTTTATTATAATATATTTGGTAAAACACTGTAAATGGAAGTGAGATGCCTTATAGGACAAAATGCCTTATCACGTGATTCTTTGTACAAGCATCGAAGGGTGTATTCTGATTGGAAATGAATGTCGATGTTATTTGTTTTATATATATAGATGATTCACAGTATGACAGTTTGAAGGAGTTTATCAGGGCTACGGTAAAGACGAAAGAAATATTAATACTGTTTATTTATTTTCTGCCGTTTCGACGTTTTTTGTAGTTCTTCACCAGGGCTGTTAGATAGGAGTGTAAACAGAGAGAGAAAAAATAAGTGACTTCTATTTCTGAGTCTGAAGATTATCACACGGTACGACGAAACCTCAGAAAAGCGGTATAACCCCCATTTTTTGAAACTGTTTTCTAGACAAATGCAAGTTTTAGCATATTCTTAAAAGTTCCAGCTTCAAAAATACATTTTTAAGTGGCATATTTAAGGTAATGGCAATTTGTCAGAATTTTTTATTTTTAATTTCGCATTTTCCTCTAATCAACCTATTTCTAATTTAAGCGTGTTTAGAAGATCTGTTATTGTTAAGACATGTTTGTTACAATGTATACTGCTAAAATATCTTTTAACCTCATGGCCTTGCTAAATATAAGACGATTTAATTATAAATATTATTTATTGGCATTTAATTAAAAAAAAAAACTTTGGTTGCTTTCACAGTAGTAGTCTTTTCATTCTGATTGAGGTCAGGCCAAGTTGCTCTTTATAATTAACTTGTTATTTTACTTTATTTTAATTTTACCTGAATGATTTTTGATAAATTATTTCGAATGATAATATCCCTTTTACATAAACAAAACAAAAAAAAAATAATTAAATGCATTTTTTTTTTTAATTTAGAAATGAAATCATGGTTAAGTAGAGCGCTTCTTGTCTCAAAAAGATTATGCAAGTATAGAAAATTGCAATAGCTTCAGTTTGAAACGAATGTAACCATAAAATCCTAAACTAGTATACTATAGGAGAATTTTTTTAAAAATTTATTTCGTGGTTGAGAACCCAACCCAAAGACATGTTGTAGATCAGATCGCTCTCAACCATGAGGTTTTCCTTCTATTCAATGAGTGGCCGGATACCCACTTCGGGTATCTCGATGGAGCGTCTGCCGATACCTGAGCTGATGTAATGTTACACATTCCAATATCTGAGTCGGAAGTGATATAATACAAAATAAATTTTCTGTCGGAGGTGTATTGAAGTCTGTTTTAAGAGGATTTTTCTGACAACGAGATTTTATGTAAAATGAAACGTTAATATAAATAAATGTAGTGCCTTTTCACAAATAATTTACAATATATATTTTTTTGAGATTTATTCTTCTATCGTCTAGATAAGAAAAAATCTAGATGTTATGGATTAGAATACTGTAGTAAATTGCTCTCTCCTATGTATTATCGAGCATAAAGACTGTCATCTATTCCTATCCGCTAGGAGGATTACAACAAAGAGCCTGAGGATGGCAGATCGGAGGGCGCTCATCGAATCGGAAGATGATTCCTGCAAGGAGGCGACATCCCCTCCGCATTCAGTCCTCACGACAAAAACACCCTCAATAAAATGGATTGTTTTGAAGTTGTGCCCCATCTACCCTATAGCTCTGGAATTTCCACTTCAGATTACGAGCTTTTCCAGAGACTTGCCACCTTCGTAGATGTTGGCTTATTGATTTTGACATCTCTTCTACTGAAAAACAAGAAACTTCGCAATTGATTTTCTCTATTTGGTCGCTTTTCTAGCAAATAATGTTTCTGAAGAAAACAACTAATTTTTTATTCTTATTTCTATGCATTAGACAAGTATCAATGTTTATTTTAAATTCAGTGGTTGTTTTGGTTGTTTCGGAAGGCAGAGAAAAATAGCGTTCTTAATATGCTTTGTAATATTTAATCTTAACGTCTGAAATGATTGACAACAATAATTTTTAGGATACTCGATATGTTAGTGTCTATCTAGGAGATTTATATATTTTTTTAAAAATAAACTTTGTTTTCATAACTATCCACTTAATGTTATTTCGTTGTAATAATGTATGAAAAGTAATATTGTTTTATTGATTAATAAATATTTTCTTGATGAAATTACATTAGTTTTTAATTAAAATGGAAGTAAATTAAAATAAAAATATTTACTCTTAGTTTTCTTTTAAAATATGTAACAGGAATATATACAAATTAAAATATATATTTGGAAGAATTAATTACTTGATTTATTCAACATTTTAGTTTTTATCCATCATCATATTTACATATATATTTTATAGTAGTACTAGTGGCATAGGAAAGAGTGTAGCACACTCAAAACGTCAGGGGCAATAGACTGAAATCTGAAATATGATCCAATACTATCTTACATCACTTTAAGATTTGTTATTTTAATTGCAAATATATTAAACATTTTATTTTGTAAATTTTTTTTTAATTTTTAATTTGTGGATATCCAAGTTGGATCCTATTTTACATGAGACTACAAGATAATATACACAATTGGTGTTGGTCAACTAAAAATTGTGAAATTCGTAGAAGTGAGTTTGGGTACTTGCACCAATAGTAGGCGCCGATCCAGTATTATTTAAATTACGAAAAAATTGTATTTGGAGGAACTATCTAGTTTGGATTCGTCATCATTTTACACTTTAACAAGATTATCACCTTCCTATTCATTATTCATTTCATTGTAATTTTAATTGGGGTTTAGAACAAGTATTGGAAATATATATGACATTTGAATTACCAAAAAGATTATATTTAAAATGCCTACAATTTCTGTGCCTATCCACCTATCTGTTGGAAAAGCTACAGTAGTTCAGTATTTTTTTTTACATAATTTCTAAAATTTAGGAACCTTGCAATAATGTTCGGAAGGTGTTTGTGATAAGCATTAATGTGTGATTAAGGTTAGATTCCTAACTCCAAACATTAAACAACATTTATTTCACACCCACAGCTTTGTCTAATAGTACAAGAGCCGGGAAGAAAAAAGGCAGTTATATCATCCCAATTTTTGATTAATTTAATGAGAACTATGTACAATTAATAGTCAAAATTGATGAGTCTGCCAAGTAAAGGTAGGGGGAATAAATAATGGCGGCTATTTCAAAACCTTAAAAACACTAATTTTTTTCATTCGAAGCTCTGTATCTTAAAAACTACCAACAACACTAGAAAATCTAAGAGCACATTATTTAAAGAAGGGTAAATTTTCTGAAATATTAGCCATAAAAGAGCTATTTACGTCCAATAGTTCTCGAGATATAGCTTTTTAAAAAGCAAAATTTCCTAAGAATCTACTGAAAGATAAGTAGTTAGTTAATTTATTTTAAAAATCAATATCTCAAAAACCATTTGACTATATTAAGGTGATATGTGAAAGAAGGGAATATAAATATAAATAAAGCTGGTTAAATAAGAATGAATATTAGAAATTTTCTAGTGTTTCGGTTACATGCATTCTATGGCTTTCAATGATCTTAGCGAATCTGTAATTATTATTATATTGATATGGTTCAAAGATATGCAGAATGGAATTTAATTTTGTTCCTTGAAGTATTGATTACGAAAGTTGGCGCCGGTGATCGGTCTGATTTAGATCTCTGTGTGATTATAAAGGGTTCCGGCGTGTTTTGAAGAAGGTGGTAAAAGTGGGCTTTATATTTTGATGGCTCGGTGTTATTTTTAGAGCTTTTGAGAGACCACCCTTGTCTTTAAATAGATGCTGCCGCGAGCATGCGTCACTTCTCCAATAAATAAATGGTAATTCTTAAGATACCCTAATGTTCATATCAAATTATCTCGTAATCTAAGGACTTTGCTGAATAAACGGAAACGTTTATATTGAAAATGTATCTAACTTATTTTTTCGGTAGAAGTATTGATTCAGATCATGTATCAGAAAAAATCTTCCACCTCCTTCCTCCCCCATCAAGACTTTTAATAGTAAAGTTTATAGGTTTATAGGGTAAAGTACCAACAATGTTCCACAATTCCGAAATCAACATATTTTGAAACTTCATATTAAAGACAGATAATTTAAAATTAGTTCGGATTTGCTTGTATTTTTTATTTTTATACCATTGTATTTATTCAATTTTTAAGTTTTTATGGTATCAGTTAACAAAAAATTATTCTTAAACCTATTTGTTTTTATTTTATTTATATTTCCACGGCGTTATGTAATGCTAAGTTAAGTTGGTACCAGCTACGTGGCGGCGAGCCTCTCTCTGGTACTGATATCATGGTTAATTTTGTAGATGTGTTTAACAAAATTATTTCACTAAGCATGAAAGCAATACATTACCTTTTTCTGCAGATAATAAGTCTGGTAATCTTTGGGCCGATTATAATACATATGATATTTACCTACCCTTAGGAGTTGTCTTTGCGATGAAATAAGAAGGTAGCAAGAGTCCCCAGGTGGGGATATACAGTTAGGCCAGGTGGGGATAGTGGTGGTGGGGGGGGGGAGGTGTTAGGGTTTCGGAACACGTATCGGTCCGGCCCCGTCCAAATGAACCCTCGACCTCTCCTGATTAAACGGTAAAAACTTGACGGAGGCCCCCCTGGCCCTTTATTAACCCTTCCCAAGGGCGGTTAGGATTCAGTTCCTATCGCCAATATCCTCCTCTTTTCACCTATCTCTTCTTCGCTCGCTAAATAAGTCCTCCGTCGTATACTTTTTTAGATTGCACTCCCGTCGCCCTGAATCAGCTGTCCTTCGCCCATGGGGGAGCCCCAGTTCTATTCATGAACTATCCTGGCTTCATCTAGTCTCGAGATCGAAAATATCTCGCTTCTTGGTGAAATGTATTTCTTTATTCCAGCAGCAGATCCAGTCTAGAATGAAAATTTTTTTTTTCCTGTATCTTATTCATGTTATAACACTGGAAATATGAAAAAAAAAATTATATCTATTGTATTTAGCATTGGAGTACCCGTTTTCTTTTTTTTTTTTCCTACCTCCTAAAACAAGAAAAACAAACAAATTACAATATATACAAAAAAGGAATATATGTACATATGCCGGCTATTGAAAGCATGTTATTTTGCCAGTATGGCATTGTAAGATAGTTTGCCGGGTCCGCTGAAGGCGGTGTCGTCGGTGATGGCATGTGTTTGCCTGAACCTTTCTTTTAATTTTATTTATTTCATTTCATCGGAGTTTTTTCAATGGGTAGATCTCCATATGTTAGTATCATGCATTTTATTACAAATAGCAAATTTACTAATTGTATATGTGTAATACAGTTGTAAATATATTATATAAAAAAAATTATTGTTTTGTTTTTATATGTTGTGTTTGCTTTATTTTATTGTTGTTTTGTTTTTGTATTATTTTTTTTTTACTGTTATGTTATTGTTTTTTTTTTCTTTTCTCTTATTTTATTGTTTTATTTTTTTAATATTATTTTCTTATTTGTTTTGTATTTATTTTACTCAATAGTATTTCTTTTATTCTTTTGTCAAGTACATTGTATGATTGTACACTCTAATACTTATAGCCCAGGATAGTGATAGCATGTATTAATATTCTTTAATAAATAATTTGTGTTTTATCTCTATCCTGAATCTGTTGCTGCTCTGATGTTGGCGTAGGCGAAACGTTGACTGATTATTTTTTCTATTACTATCCCTTAGTTTTATTGTATTTTACTATGGTCTTTACCCTTGTTTTTCACAATTGAAGTATTCCACTCAACGTTCCAAAATATTTTTTTTTTTCATGGACGGAATTTCCAAAAAATGTGATTCCTAGAGTAGTTTACCTTTGATGTACGAATTGTGTAATAGTTGCAGTGTCAAGATTTATTTATGACATTGAAAATCAACTAGTAGGCATTTATTTTTTAAATAAATTCATGAAGTATGTATTCATGAATTTGATGTAGATTAAAATTAATTTATATAGATCCCACATGTACTTACGTCCCACGTTTAAATTTGTTCTTATGTTTAATTCAAAGTATTTAAAAAAAAAATGTGAAATATGAAATGAAAAAATAATTTTATTCTGGGACACATGTCCCCTAAGAATAATTACATGGTTCATATAGTAAGATTTTTATCTGGCGAGCGTTTACAAATTTTCAGATAGTAGAATGAAATTACATTGGTATATTGGCTTTACTACTGTTTATAATGTTAATTAATACCTGCCTATTTATTTGATTACAAAGATGGTCGCATTATAAATTTTAATAAATGTTGGATTGAATTCCATATTTGTTTTATTCCTATTTTCAATTTTTGTTTGTTATTCTAATATTATTTTTGTTTTGTTGAGGGATGAATATTGTAGGAGAGTCTTGTTTAACCCTGTAATATATTATACGAAGCTAGTTATGCGTTATTATTTAATAAGCCAGGAGCCTAGTACTACTTGATTAATTGTTTTAATTAAAGTGAACTTAGTTCCCAGCCTGGCATTAAAGTTTAGATTAGTTCCGGCTAAGGAAAAAAAGTTGGCATTTCTATGTTGAGAGCTTTTGGGAATTATGCATGTATATATATACACACATTATTTTTATGTTTTATTAGTTATTAATTTATAAAAACATAATGCATTCCAGGGTAGCAAAACGATTCAGGAATCTTCACTAACAGTTTTATGATTTGAATCATGGATTGACCTTCTAAAATAACTCTGATTCAATTCTTTATTATTATTCTTCAATATTTTTATATATATTGAACTAAATTTATTTCTTCAATGAAATCATACATTTTAGACATCAAGGTAAATTTGGTTCCGTGTCTATCTGTAATTTTGATGAAATTTTCAAGGATTATGCATATTGGTACCTAGTAGGTCCAAAATTTATTTTATCAGATTTCATAAACTATTTTCACTTACACATGCGCAAACGTTTTGTATTTGATAAAATTATATTATATAGTAATACTTATATGCGTTCGTGTATGAGTTATTATATGGTTTTTTTTTTTTCGTAATTATCTTCTTTCCAGAATTTTATTTTTTAACTGGTGATAAACTTCAAATTTTTATTTTAGTAATAAGTGTTTTTATTTAATAGTAATTAATTTTTATCATCTATATTAACCTTTTTTTTTCTTTTTCACAGGTAAGGCTCCCCATAATACAACCAGTAGGGTCACGTAAGTAGCTTTACGGTTATTCATTCTTTTCAAATTAATGTCTCCACGCTTACTACCTCCGTAGTACGTCGAATATTCAAATCTGTTCAGGTTTAACTTCTTTTTATCATGACCTTTCAAGCTATAGCCAAGTCTGTATAGGTTCCAGAGGTAAAGAAAGTAAAACATGGGGAAAATCTGAGATTTCCTGGCTGGTTTAGCAGGGGCGCATATTCTCTGATAAGAGGTCGGTAAACATTATCTTCAATAAAAATAGCTATACAAACATCTATCTCCCGGATTGGATCCAATTCCCGTATTCGTTTGCATTTTTATACATCAATCGTCCCCTTTATCAGTATTTTTCTTTTCTTCACAATGAATAAAATAACTATCTATTTTTTGTAATTCCCCAAGTTTAAATGCTGTATTCAATTCCTATAAGTTAGCAAAATGCTCACCACAACAGCAACCAATTCTCTACAACTAGTTCCTTTAAAGTTGGTTTAATAATTGTCAAACTTTTCGAACTTTGTACCAATTTTATAGTTTTTTTTTTTAATTTAATTTTAGAATAACCTTTTACATTTAAAAATTTACTAAATATCTTTAAATTAAAAATAAATAATCTATTTCGGCTATTTTGTTTTTACTTTTCATGCCCTCACTAGATATTACAAGGTATGTTTTGTATGTCTTATAAAACGCATATATATGATTTGTAATTAAATGTTATTTATTTGGTATATAAATGTATATGCTTTGATGGACTCATGAATAGATATAACTAAAAGGTACTCATAATATAACTAAAAGGTAATGTCTAGGGAGGACGGGAAAAAAAAGTGTATGTTACAAAATAGCTGAAATACTTTAAATCTGTTAGACACTTTAAAAACTTTTGAAGTAGAGATTTACATTGTATCAATCAATCTCACATTATATTTATTTAAATTAATTGTTTCAGTTAGTAAATAATGTTTATTTGATCTAAAACATTTCTTTATCATATTTGATCTAAAACATTTCTTTATAATATTTGATCTTAAACATTTCTTTATCATATTTGACCTAAAACATTTCTTTATCAAATTTGATTTAAATAACAACATAGATGGAGCTATAAAAGTAGTATAGGTTAAAATTTTCTACATACATTTTTATTAAATACCTAACCTTTTAAGTTAGATTTACTCGCGGTACATAGATATATTGTGAGGGATATGACTCATCCTCATTCAACATATAACAGAAAACAATATATTCTAAATATTTTATCTAATTACCATCATTGTCAATCATTTATCGCTGCTAATGATGAAATTACTTCCAAAATAATAATATTAGTGTACCAATATTGTCTGTGCAAAAGATACAATCCTACTAATTCCATAGTAAAAATAATTTTCAAATATAGCATTAACTCATTTTTTAAATAAGAAAAGAATCAAGATAAAAATTTAGTGTTTCCTACACAAGTATGTTTCATGTTAATGATAGATGAAAAGTCGAGAAATGAACGTTAATCAGTTGAACTATATTTATTGGTTTTAGTACGTATTTTCTCATAGCTATCATTTTCAAGTGCTTGAGTGGTTCTCAACAACGTATCGTTAAACTGATAACACTTATCAATACCGTACTAAGCACTTGGGAATTAGAGTTTTACCCAAGGTGTTAATACAGATAGTAAATGTATTTTAATAGTGAGACGAAATTTTGTAATTTTGTATTTTAAATTTTTTCAGAACAACTTGGCAAAATAAAATGTTGATTATTATTCGTTTCTCCTGAAGATTATTTTTTTATTTCTGCAAAAGTAATATTAAATTAAAAGTAAAAATCAAAACATGTAGAATAATTACTTTCGGTGATACTGAAAATATTGTTCTTGTATTATATTTCTTAGTCCTTGGTTTTTTTATTTTTTTCCCCTTGGTTTTTGTTCTGCTTTCCTTAATATTTTTGTTCCGATGTCGACGTCAGAAAAAAATTCCTTACCCTGAGCAGCCATCCTTTTCTTTTTATTCCGTAATTTTCTGACGAAATAGACAAGTGAATCTAATCAAGCGAATGGATCCCTGGAAAAGCTAATAAAAGAGAAGAGGAAAAATACGTTGAAAAAAAAGTCCCCGCTCTGCCGTTCCGAAAGAATAAAACCATATTGCCATCTTATTTTTCTGTTTTATAAGTTCTTTAGTGAACAAGTATTGTTTAGTTGGTTATTTTGTTATTATTATTGTGATGTGTGGTGTTAGTTTTATATTGATAATTTTATATTTTATTTATTTATTTTGTTTTCTTAGTCTTTTCTTGTATTTGGAGTCAGCCATAATTTTAAAATAATGCTAAAATAAAGTAATTTGATATAATTAAGTTTAAAAAATAGCTTAGTAACGATGGTCGTCAAAAACTTGAATCGAACTGAAAATTAAGTGTTGTTTTAAATTAGAAACAAAAATTAAAATATTAGTTTTTCTAAATCAAATAGTCGTTTACCACAATGATTATTCGAAAACAATGATTAAATTATCTTATGAAGATGTTTATCGTAAATGATTTATATCATATCCTGTATTATAATGAAAAAATATTTATTTACGAGAAGTAATATTTTATGACTGTTATAAATCGGACAATCAACTGATATGTGCGTGATTGTTTCCACTTCTTTCAGACAGAACATTATTTATTTTCATCTATTATGTATGCATCTCCATTAAAATACGGTGATAAATTATTATATTTAGAAATTCTAATTTGCCTCATCAATCCTTATTGTAATAATACTTTATGTTGATTTATAACAGGAGAAAAAAAAATGAATTTCAGCCTTTCGAAAGGGGAATAACTTTGCACTAGAATCAATTACAGAAAAATGGTTAATTTAGTTCTTATCATTTTTAGTTTTAGGATTGATTTTGGCACGAATAATGTACCTAAAACTGAAAGGAAACTTCCAACTTACTTACCTCAGTATTTAAAATACAGCAGCCTGCCAATGCCAATAACAGTTTATTTTAGAGTTATTGTTGGGTTTCTGTTAATAACCAGGAACGGAATCGAAATGAAACTAAAAAAAATACTCGTACATCACGGGAAATATAACGTTAAGTAAAACCCAAATACATCTTTCGCAATGACGCTTAAGTAGAAAAATATACTAGTGTAAATGCAATGCAAAAGATAAGTTTAAAATAATGTAAATATTATTGAAAATAGAATTGTATTTTCTTTTTTCTTTTTTTATAATCGAACTTTATTTATTGATAGATATTACAATCTGCCACACCATTGTGGGCAATAGGTAGTAGTAATGAATGATCACATTCTTACTAAAATAAAATAAGACTGAAAAATAAACAAATAAATGAAAAAAAAAGTACATAAAAATAAATAAAATCACTCTTAAAATATATATACAAACAGAAGGATAAAGAAAATGAACATAATCAAACTATATGTATGAAAAAATAAATAAATAATGATAAAAATAAAAGTATCTCTAGTCACATTTACACTCCTATATACAATATTTACACAATCGATCTGAGGATCTCTGAGCTCACTATACCCTTACGTGTGAGGGGTAGAGCAGAGCCCATAAGATCCCAGCGCATCCCTATTGCCGCATCACTGGTAATGAGCAATTGGGGGCTGAGCAAGTGCGCTAAAACCTAATAATAACCTAAAAATAAAAAATATGAGACTTTGTTTTTGGGGTGGGTAGTAATTGTATGAGTAGTATAAATGTCTTAGTCAAATTGAGGGTTAGAGTCTTATAAAATGTACAGGGTTAGAAATTATGTATGACAGTTATATAGCAATAATTGGATCTAGGAACCGACAAGTGGCATTCCTAGTCAATAGAATTCCTTTATAGAGACTAAAGCAAATAATTCAAATATGGATGACAAAAAGGAGCGTATAGAATTTAAGTCGTTATACATTTAAAAAGATCCGAAGAATATGTGGAATTGAACAATTGAAAAATATTTTTGTAATCTCAAAACGACTAAAAGGAAATAAAAAAAAAATGCGCTAATATCGTTGAAAGTTTTTTTTTTTTACTGAATCGATCTAAAAATAAATTGCGGCTTTTAAATATATTTTACTTAATATGTTAAGTATGCTTAAAGTTTCATTTCTAAATATATTTTGAAAATTAGGATTTATGTTTTCTAAAAAAAAAATGTTAATAACTTAAAAGGCTCACTAATTTACAATAATTCATTACTTAATAACATTTTTCATCGTCTACAAACACTTTGAATATTGCTGGTATATATCAATATTGGATATAGTTTTAAAAATTTAGTTAACAGTATGCAGAAATTTTATTTTATTATTTTGTCTCATATAATTATTGATATGTTTTTTGTTTTTTTTAACATGCATTTACAGTAGTTTTTATTTTATATTCTTTGTAATCTAAAATCTAATTCTTCTAATTTACCAAGAGATCTTGCTATAGGTAATTTTTGTTCTTGGATCAACTTCAACATTGTAACTTCAATTATAATTAATTGATTGGGTATAGTAGCTTAAAATAATTAGTCTTATTCATGGAATACAACTAGCAAGTGGCGTAAATATTAGTTTGTAGAAAATTATAGTACTTGAGGGAACTTGGTATAGATTACGAGCTATGAATAGGGACCTAATGACTGTGTGATGATTGGGTATAGAAGAGCTGGGAATGCTGTATTGAAAATATCTCCCTGGGGGTGTTTCATTGATTTTCCTTTTGACTAATTTAAGCCGTTAAACTTTTTGATTCTGCCTGCCTAAACTTTCCATCCCACTCCAGCTTTAAATTATGGTGGTTAATTAATCATTTTCCTCGTTTATTTTTTTTCCTCAAAGTATTTTTCAAATCGTAACTATATTCCTCTTTTTTTATATTATTAGATTTTTTCTTTACATAAATTTTATTAGTTTATTAACAGTTTTAAAGCAATTAATTATTTGAAAATTAATAGTTTATTATTATAATATAAATTTATATATTCTTCCGAATATACATATCAGGGTAAAAGTATAATATTATTTTTTATTTTTTTCGAGTATTTTATAGAGGATTCGTAAATGATTTAATAAATTATAAAATCTTTTTCTTTTCCTCTATCTGGTTTCAATCAACAAATAATTATGGAAGATTGTTGATTGACCGTGTTTAGCAATAAATGGAATATGGTCCAGGTGCCGTCAAATTAAAATCAAATAGTAATATTATGTACTATTTTTATTTAGTTTAAATAAAATATAAATAAATAAAAATAGTAAACAATATTACTATTTGAGTTTAATTTGACCGCACCCTGACCATATTCCATTTATTGTAATAAATAATTATAATTGTTTAATTTCAGTTGTTGACGAACTTTATTTTATTTTATTTTTTTAGTCTAACAAACTAAAAAAAAATTCTAAAATTTAGTTTTTTTAAATTTAAGAATTGTTGAATTGATATTTTTAGGTTTAGGTTTTAACGGCCAGTTGGTCGGTACATTGGTCGGATAAAGAAATTTTCCTGCGATTTATACTGTCAAAAGTGGCTGTTGAATCTATTTTAAATTTAATTGTACCCACGATTTCTAACATTAGCGATAGGAATTGCGGAGTTTGACAGTTATCTTAGATATTCCAATTTCAGGTAACCCTGTTAACGTGGTTAAAAAAAATTTGACACTTGAAACAGGTCACTAAGTTACCGAAGTTTTAGTAAATTCTAAGACAAATCTGAGTTATAAAAATCTTAGTTTTACTAGATGTTTGTGTTACTGGCCTTAACTGACTGAAGATTGGCGGCAAAATAGCAAACTAGCATAAGGAACTAACGATTTTTCAGAAACATTCAATTATTAGTGTTTTTTATACTTTAATATATTAAGAATACATTTAATTTTTTTTAATAAATCATTTTTTTATATACCTATGTATGAAGGTGACATTTCTGGATTTTATCTGAATTAGATATGCCCAAAATAATATTTTTGTATAAGTATTTGATGTTCGTTATAAATCACAATAGAAGAGTTCTAACTTCAAAAAAGAAATACTTTGAGTTAGATTAGAATAAGAAATGGTTTAGTGTTTAAAAAGTCAGTATAATTTTAATTTTTTTTGTAATCAGCTTTTTTTTTTTTTTTTTTTTTTCTTGCTGCGACATTCCTGAAAAGGTGTCATTACTGGCAACATACCCGTAGATATCCTTATGGTTGTAAAACTAGTTTTAGTTCGTAAAATTTTGTATTTAATTTAAGTTGGCCTTATTTAGTACAACTATCCCTGAAAAGGTCTGCAGGTTAAATTTTGCAAAATATTTTTTTAAAATGAGGAAGTTCATCATAAATAAAATGATAAAACTCTTTAAAATATGCAACATCTTTATAATAAGTAATAAAACAACTAATAGCTTAAAAAATGATTGACTTTATTAGAATAACATACTATTGATAAAGATATTAACTTGTTAGGAACCTATACTATGTAGACGGCTTACGTTTTTATTGATTCAAGTTAGAAATTGACACGGGGCAGGTTATATAGTACCCGCAATGCTTAACGGTTGAACGGATTTAGTATCGTGACATTACTGACACGTACTTTATGCTGGGTCTAAAAAGAATTGCTTTTTGTCAAATCATAATACCGCAGAAAAGTTGCGATCAGGGAGAAGAAAAAATAAATCAAATCCATTTATATCTTTAGGTCGCGCTTGGGCTTTCTAATTTGAATTATTTCCGAGGTAATTGTTTATATTAATTAATTTTTCTATAATGTAAATGTAATACCTCTAGTCGGTTATTACTGGAACATACTATGAACTGAAAAAAAAAAAAGTGGTTTACATCTTCCAGTCTCCGATAATGATCAATTTATATAATTTTCAATATTACCAGAAAAATTCAAAAGTCAAGGCATTCTTGGTTTTTGCACCTCCATGCTTTTGAAATTTCTTAACACGTATTTGAAGTTTACCACCTTAGTTATTAAGTTATTTTTTCAAAAAAACAAAAAAAAAACATCTACTTATACTGGATCTAAATAAATTCCCCTCATTTTTATGTTTGTTTTCATTCCAGGGATCGGTTTTAACTTCATAGGTTCCTGGAAATAAGGACTGGAAAATCATCTGTTGAATATTTTGGAAACGTCCATAAACCTTTATTTATATTTTTAGGATGCAAGCTACGAACTTCAACTATTCACCTCGACTTTGTCTCAGAAACTTTAAAAAGAAAGTTGAAAAAATTCAAACAAAAATTTTGTTGAATTTATTTTTTCCAACTCAACTTGGAAACCAGGCATTATTTGAATACCTTCCATTATTGTCTAAAGTATGTGAATTTATTCCAATGTAATTGAAAACAAAAAAAAATGCTATAGAAATATTTAGGTAATTTAATTAAATTTTAATTCTTTTATAGTTGAATGTAATAGGAGATATTTGAATATTTGATATTCAAGCTATGAGCCAAAATAGAATTTTTTATTTTTTTATTTTGGAAACAAATTTGAGGTAGTTAATTTGAAATTCGTAATTAGTACCTAAAAAAAAATTGCGAACTTAACTAAGATAATCCACCAAGATCCATATCTGGGCCCTATTTTACTGAACCCTAGACCGCTTAGGGTTAAGAGTGGATGCTCCTAAGCGATATCCGATACGAAAAAAATATAGAATACAAGAATTTTAGAAATTTACATTATTAGATATATTATTTATATTTAATTTAGTTAATGCTTTTAAAAGGCATTTATGGTTTTTATATTATGCAAGAAAAATAGAAAAAAGTTTAATTCATTTTATAATTATTTTTAGCACACTTAGTATTTATTTCTGTAGAAAATGAGTTTAAATTGAGTTCGGCACCCCCGAAAACATTGGAAGAACTATTAATGATTGGAACCATAATTGAAACTAAAACTCTATTAAAACTTATCAGACAAAACCCCACAATATATGAACGTCTGTATTTTACCGGTATTTTGTCCATTTTCCAGTCCATGGTTTAGATACTACACAATCGTGAAAGTCATCTTTTGATATTTAGAATAATGCAAAAATAAAATGTCTACGACTTTAGAGCCATAATATATATAATTATATTGTGTTTATACACAAATCTTTTACTCCGAAAAAGTTCAAATTATATCATATAAATATTTAGTAATTTTCTTTCTTCTCCTTTCTCAATGTTTCCTTTTTATTATTATCCGAGTTTTCTCGCTATTGCGGGTTTTATATCTGAGGTAGAGGACCTAGAAATCCAACCACCTTCATATTTTGTTTATTTATTTATTTTCTCTTTTCAAATATTTAAAACCTTTCGCACTATACGTGCTGTGTCTAATAGAACCGACTGTTGTGCCTCTCTTAGTACATCAACAGGCACTCCCAAACCATTCACGCCTGCCACTGTGGATTTTGGTACGAGGCCATTGGGGGATATTATGATTGGAGTTGTGGTAACTCCCTCCAGGTGATACAGTTCCTTCAATTCAATCGCCAGTTTCTGATATTTCCTTAGTTTTTCTCCCAAAGTAGAGCTTATATTATTATCGTTTCGGGATCCCAACATCAATAAGTTCTGCTTTCTTTTTTCTTAGATCAATAAGGAGGATATCTGGTTTATTATGGCGTACTGTATGGTCCGTAATTATTGATTCATCCCAATATAGCTTGAGAGGACCTTTTTGGAGGAATCTATTTGGGTGGTACTTATAGTATGGTATTTTATCTTCAATTAAGCTGTACTTTATCGCTAGTGCTTGATTTATTATTATTATTTACACTACATTAAGGTTTTGGTTTCCTTCTCTTTCTTCAAGATATTTTTCTGTAATTCTGTTGCAATGTTTCCATTAACTTCTCTGTTAGCACTTTTTCCATCTTACTTATAAGGTAGTAACTGTTGTCCATAATATTATATATATTCTGTTTATACATCGATCTTATATCCCAGAAAGGTTAAAATTATATCATATAAAGACTTAGTGACTTTATTTTTTTCTCCTTTATAGATATTTCTTTATTTTAAAATTATTTACTGTACACCGACGTTTCAGAGTCCTCCTACGTCTTCAGAGTACTTTTCTGTAGTCATACTGCATGCAGCACAGTGTTGGTGTAGTGTAAATAATTATAATCTGAAGAAATATTTGGAAAGGAGAAAAAAGAAATTCACTAGATATTTATTTACAATTCATTGTTTTGAGGTTTTCCGTTGACAGTAATAGTACGACAGTAAATGTTTTGGTTACTCGATTACAGTGGCTGTCTGAGCTTTCACTATTCACCACCGCTTTAATCAAACCTCATATTAATCCTTAATAAAATAATTATGTTATATCATAATAAGACTGTAATTAGATTGTAGATATTTAATTTAAGACAATAATTCCATTAATACTATTTTTTGAGAATAGCGCTTAACACATTCAGACTTGGACCCCTCGCATTTCAAATTCAGTGAAGCATACAATTTACTGTTATTGTTTATTTGTCTGTTAATCAAAGATTTAGGTTTTTTGTCCTCTTATCCTCAGGAATTGAAAAGCTTAGAACTCAATGGGCTGGTCCAATTTCCTGGATTCAATACTGCTGAAAGGTACCAACGCTGGTTATTTCTTTTAGGGGTACGAGATAGTGCCCAACTGCTGGAGACTACAATAGCTGTATTGATCTTTTGTATACTATTCTCTTTCGAGGAGCTTGTTGCTATTGTTTCGTTTAAAAAATAAAAAATGTTGAAATTCTCCGCTGGGAGTACCTACGTATTTCCGGAGTGTGCTCTGTCCGTAATATCTTTGTTTATAAAAAATAATCTTGGAGAAAAAAAGTCCTCTGTTGTAATACAATATTTTAAATTCCCCTTGTGTGATGTGAAATATTTCTGTTTAATATGATTTTTGTTTTTTATATTTCTTTCCATCTAAGCGTTAATCTTAGTGGCTCCTCCACTTTACCCCTAGGATAAATATCTTGTTCTAATCTTTGTTATAGACAACTTAATCATTGTTGTTTTTTTAGTAGAATTAAATTTTTAATTATTTTCTATTAATCAGAAAGAATGTGGAAAAAGGTTCCCTTAAAATTTCAAAATAGGAATTCATCAACATATAAGTCTGTATAGTTCTTAAAAATAATGTTTGTTTCTTAATAATGAATTTTATGTGTAATATTAATTAAGCAATAGTACAGTATATGCTATTTTATGTAATATACTAAATAAAATATTTAATTTCCCTAAAATTTTAATTTTAGAGTTATTTGAGTAAAACTTTTTACTGGAATAATTTGGAGATTTTATAGTAAATACCATGCAAATTTTTTCGTAACCTTTATTATCATCGTTCACTACATATTACACAGAAATGATATATGTATACCAGTGAATTTTATAAATTTGTTTTAGTAAAATTAATGTCACTAATGCAATTTATTATGTAGGTTTTTTTAATATATTGGGTTTATGGCTTTTATTGAGAGGAGGGAAAAATAATATTACACGGAAATATTAAACTTTGAAATGAGACTGAACTTTTTGAGCACCGGCAATCTAGATTAAAGTTTATGATCACCTCCCAGTTCCGGTTTTATGAGATGTTGGCTATGAGGAAAAAGAAAGGGAGAAAAAATGACCTATAAAATTGGAACTAAGTAAATGAGCTTTTTCTTAAAATTGGAGACCCCTAAGTAATAGCATTCAGAAAAATTGTCAAATGTTGCTTAACCGTTCTAAACGTCTTTTCTGTTACTTTATCATTCTTTGCATAAACAAATACTTTTGCTAGTAATACTGGTGTATATTTCAAAGTATTCATGAAATCTGTTTATGAATTCACAATCACATATTCTGTTTGCATTCATGCTAACACCGTTTATTACATTGAAGTGCATATTTGATACATTGATAGCGGAATTCTTGTTGATGAAGTATTGACCTGACATTCTCTCCATCAGTGGACCAGTAATTTGTTTACAAATTTTATAGTAAATCCAATTAATTAAAGTAATTTTATTAACATATAACAGATGTTGTAACGGACCGTAGAATAAACTACTTTATTTTATCCAACTTCAAACAAAAGAAAAAAATGTTTATCTGGATCATATTGCTTCTTGGTTTCTTCTATATAAGATCTTGGTGTATATAGTTCAATTATATACCGACAGGTCTCAATTTAATAATATTAATCTTCAATAGTAAGTACTTTCCAAAAAAAACCCTTTAAATTAATATAAACTACAATTTTTCGTTTTCTTTATATAAATAAAACTGCTGTTTCGGAGCACTCCTCTATCTTAAAAGTCTATTTTCAACAATTTGAAACAATGCAACAATTAGTTATAAATATAATTATTAACTTTTTTAAATAATGGTTATTACAAAAATATTATGTATGTTGTCTGGTACAACAAATTGTAATTTGTCCCACTTCATAGTTTTTCTTTTCTTTTTTTTTATCTATATAACTTTAGTTTCCTACATTTTTTGCAAACTAAAATAAAAGGCAACCAAACTCTCAATTCAACTATCAGTAATTTGTTTATAAGTTCATTATTTAGTGTAAGAGTTAAGGCCAAACCACAGTGAATTAAATTAATTATATAAAAAAATTATTTGATTGAAATATAAGAGTTATAACGCAATAAGTTCACCACAGGATTTTTTTTTTATTCAACTTTATTTGAAATAAATAATATGATTTTGAACATTGCTTCGCATCTTGGTTCTATCTATAAAACTTTTTGAAAAAAACTATGTAATAATACAACTAGTTTATCACATAATTAGTTAAATATTGTTAAATGCACCTTTGGTATGTTTCACAACGTATTCCTACTGCACATCTGATTTAGGTGATACCTAGACGTTATATTACTTCAAAGGTAAGTTCGATTCTGTTTCTAGGCAAGTTGAATTATTAGGCCTGAACAGCTGAATTTCTAATTACTTAAAATCTTGGACTAGTTATTAGAAAAAAATCGTAGAAGGAATCGTAGAAAATTTACATGTGTGTAAATTAAATTAGACATGTAGTAACACTTTATAACGAATAAAATTGTCTGATGCATAACGTCAGCATTTATTTATTCATGTTGTCAGTGAGTGTAAATGTGACTTTGAGACTATATTATTGTATCATTATGTTATTTTATTTTTCATACAGATAGTTTGATTGTGTTCATTTTGTTTATTCTTCTGTTTGTATTTATTTTAAGAGGTTTTTTTTTTTTTTTAAATCATTTATTTTATTTTATTTTAGTAAGTCCCACAACTGCGTGGCAGATTGTAATATCTATCAATAAATAAAAAGTATTAGTAATAAAAAAAGAACAAGGGCTATGGAAATTAAGTCATAAAATGAAATTGATTACTTAAACCAATAGTTCTCAATGTTTTTAAGCCGCAACTCCCTCACTAGGCTAAAAACAAAAATATGAGGTATTCTTTTAGCTTTAAAAAAAAAAAATACGGACTGTTGTTTAACTGAAAAAAAAAAAAAAACACAATTATCTTTGGAGTGGTTAAAAGTTTAGGAAAAGGACCAAAAAAAAAGCTAAATTTGCTATTTTAATTTCATTTTTTTTACTTTTCTTTTCTTTTTCTTTTTTAAAAATATTTTTAGCTGGAAAAACGACTGACATGGAATCCCCATACAAGACTGAAAAGATAGAAAACTGCTTGTTTATTCCGACTATATCAACATTTACGAGATAAACTGTCTAAACTTCCAATCCATTAAAAAAGACTGATCTCCATGACTATTATAAGACCTATCTGGGCATCCAATTCTTATAGTCCAAAATCCTTAATGCTCCTTACTATCAAGTCATCTATCAGATCCTCAATGTTCGAAATGTTGCCGATTTGGCCAGAACCAGATACCAATCCTTCCATGATTAACTTCCTAACCACCTAAACCCACCTGGCTTCTCCTTCATTAGCTAATAATCCTCCAAGGCTTCTGAAATGAAGATGGTCTCCAGATCTCCTTAGACCTTTTGTCTAATAAGTGCTGTAATAGTCGAAATATGCGTGCAGTTTTCAGTCTTGTGTGAGGATTCCAGGTTAGTTGTTTGTCAAATTATAGTCCAAGATAACGAATCTGTTCTACAGGGGTAAGAGCCACATTATTAAAGTATACTGTAGGGCAGTCGGCAGGTTTACGACGAAGAATAAATGTGATTTGATGGGATTTATTTTTATCCTCCAATTTTGACACCATTCTTCGAGGGTTGTGATATGGGACTGGAGAGTTTGGGATGTTATCAAAGGGTTATTATTAACTGTGAGCACACATGTGTCATCAGCATACGTGGTAAGGATAGTGTTAGGAGTTGATATATCTTTAGAACATGGTATTCACTTCTGTCACCTTTGACATGCAGCTTGGGTACTACAGTTTAGAAATGACTGACTTAACAACCCACCACTGACGTATTAATAAGTTTTAAAATAACTTAAGTTGTATATTGATAAAAATCATTGTACTTTTTTAGAACTAATTTGGTTTGTGGATATTTTTTCTATTTAGGAATATTTATTCAGAAATTTCAAACGCAAAATTTATCACAAATCAATTTATTTTTTTGCAAACAATTAAATTGGCAGTTGCTTATTGTCATTATTTGTAATTTCTAATTAAAGCACACTCACATTTAATTGGGACATATAAAACCTATAAAATCCTTCGTAAAATATGGCGATGATGACTGTGATTCTTTGCACATTACTTTTTAAAACGGGATCTATATCTATAATTTTTCATAAATGATCATGCCATTTCTTACCCATAATTTATTTTTTATACATAGAATAACTCTAATCATATTATAAATGAGGTAGTTAAAAAAAATAGAATTGTTTTATTTCATCGTTTATTCGAACATTACTGAGCCAAATTCAGTTAAACTTCTTTCTTTTTTTTCGTCCTATCAAGAAGTCCATTCTTCAATATTATTTTTCTTTTATGACCAGATTTTTTTTTTTTTTATCTTCGTAGAGTTTATACATCGCTGGTTCGCTTGTGCGTTCCTATGAAAAAAGTAACGTTCTCGGAGAATCGGCCATTCCCTTGATGTTTTATGATGCCCTCAAAGGGTTGGAGGAAGCTCTCGTTTCGATTACAGCAGACATCTCAATATCGGCCCACAAGGCTCTTTCAATATGGATTCGCCATCGAGCCATTTGGTTGCCCACCCGTGAAGGTGCTTATGGACAGTATTTCATGTTTTATTTCCCTCTTTACCCATTTGTGCGTTTCTCTTATTTTTTTCTCTGGTTTATAACACTCCTTATCCCCTCATCCTTCACAACTGATCAAAAATATATTTTATAAACTTCTTGTTTATATCATACTGTTGTGTTAAGTATACCACTGCCAAAACAATCTAAAAGCCTCTTTTTTTTTTTTTTTTATTTACGATTAATTTTTTTCTTCTTGATTCGTTAGTAACATAACTTTACGTAATTTCATCTAGTTTTTAAATTAATTTTGGGGAAATTATATCTCAGGAATCATTAGACGTACAGATGTCTATTAGCAATCAAATTAAAGCTTGTTGAAAGTACTGTAAAGTAGTTTATAATGTTCATCTTTGTAGGAGGAATAGTTTCTATGATATTTGACTAAATAAGTTCAGAGAATGTTTATATCTAGCTGTTCGGACAAACTTTTGATGTATGAAAAAATATATATCTTAGAAATCATTATACGTACAGACGTCTGCACTCAAAATAAAACTACTTTAATGTACTATAAAGTGGTTTATAACACTTATTTTCGTTGGGGTAGTAGTTTTTATGATATTCGCATATAATAGAATCATCCATACGAAGGTTTCTTTGAACAACTAAAAGTCAATATTTTTAGTGAATATTAGGAAAAATATTACTCCTATAAATAGTCTCATTAAGTGCTATAAACTACTTTATGAGACGTTAAACTAGCTTTAATTTCACTGCTGATAGACATCTCTACGTCTGATGTTTCCTGAGATATATAATTCTTTTCATAAATCAAAACATTTATCTGAACAACAAGATGTGTTTTTTTAATTTTTTATATCAATACTCGCAATATAGATTTTTCAAAGGTAAAGTACAGAATTCACTGACGATCGTATAAAAATTAAATTTTTTATTGGACTGTATGAAATAAAAACTAATCTTCATTACCAATTATAGTTACAGAAAATTGGTTCAAGAGAACTCACTAAATCTAGAATATAAGGACTTTGGGGGTACAAAGGATTTATAAAAAATATCGAATTGAGACCATCATTTGTTTTATCCATTAAAATTAAATTATTAAAAATTAAAAAAATTTAATGCTTTTAGTTTATAAAAATAACATATGATACCAGAACGTGATATTGTGTTTTTATAAAACTTTAATTTTACTTTACTTGAGAATGCGTAACAACATAATAAACAATGGTATGAATATTAAATTTTTAAATGGACTCTAAAAAAATCCTGATTACCCATTATCCACAAAGAAAAAAGTAGTTTAAGAGGACCAAATTGCTCCAGCTGTACGTCATGATTATTAAGTTTTTTTTTTATTTTTATTATTGACAATACTATGTGATATCCGAACAGGAAATGAGAAATTAGGATTTTATAAAAGTTTAATTTTATTTTATTACCAACTAGATGACAATGTTAGTTTTTATTTTTATCCTATGGGTTGGTATACCAAATTTTTTTGTGCAACAAACCAATGAAATGTAGATTATTCAAACATTTCAACATACATATGTACATATAGATTTAGTTTAAAATTTATATATATATATATATTTCAACATACATTCACTAAATTTACATTAAATAAAGATGGTTTACTGACGTGAATTCCTTTTCCTTTTTAACTCTGTCAGGTTAATCATATAATTTAATTCAGTTACGAATTATGTATTATTTATTAATAAGTGCTAATTAAGTCTAGTCTCTTCCTAGCTACCTAATTCCTAATCTTCCGATTAGCCTTTATTAGCCGGGAAAAAAAAAATATTAAAAGGACAAAAAGAACTGTGAACAAAAAAAGACCCCAACCGCCGGACGTCCTTCGTAATATCAGAGAGATGGAGGTGGTGATTTGGTCAGCAGAACACGTTGTGGCCAACTGGTGCTTCAACACAAACTGGCAGTTAAGTGGACTAGGATAATACCTTACCGCATATACACCACTCATCCCTAAAGCTTCCATCCCTTTCTGCCCTTCCTTTATCTGTTATTGCTACTAACATTCCCGTCCTCTCTTATTGGTGGATCGTTACATTCTTCGCCAAGGATTAATCACGAAAGTTAGTTTTACAAAACTTTCTATTATTATATATTTCTTGTGATGGGTTATGTTCTTATTGAAACGAATTGCGTTCATGCATTGAATATTTAATTTATTAATTTTTTTAACCTAAGGTCTACGTATAGATGTTATAATGTCTATTTGTTTCTTTGAGTTCCTTGAAATTAATTAACTCTACTTTCTCGATAATCTTCATCTTAATTAGCTCGTTTTCCACAAAAAATTATTTTCCTATGTTCGATTTTATATTATATTGCCTAATTAATATTAAATGTATATTCAAAGAAGTAGATAAATACTGGATATAGTTAAACTATTTTATTAACCTTAGAATTAGAGGTGTTTAGTGTGTTAGGCTTATAGTATTGTTTTAATGAATGTCTTCATACAGGTTATTTGTTTGCAATAACCTGCAGTAATTAGTTTCAAATTAAGATATTTTTCAAGGATTCCATGAAGTATTGTTTAGTGGGATAAAAGATGTAGAGTTGGGCATCTGATATACTTTAGTGTATCCAATTGGATAAAGTGTGGACACGCTGATTTCGTTAAGGCGTCGGTATATTCATTCCTGGGCAAACTAACTTTTTTGGCGGCACCACGAAATTGAAAACTCGACCTTCCCATTCGATATAAAATGTTTTGGTTACTTGTAGGATAACTCGCCAATATTAGGAATGACTAGGATAGGAGTTAAAAAAAGAATCGGACAAACTATATGTATATAATTCTCTTTAAAAGCCTATACTATAGAAATTTGTTAGACACACGCTGTTTCATGTCCGATGACGTGAATCCAACTTTATCCTCTATATACAATTTATTGTGAATTCATCAATAAGAATGGAGTTCCTAAGAGAGGTTTTCGCCTCCTTCAAATGTAATTTCGATTAAAACTTGAAGCAAAGCGTAGGAGGATTTTTCCGGTCGGCGATCAAAACCACCAGGGAGCTGTTCCCTTTGATCGCCTGTAATGATTAATCCTTCAGTCTTCCCTATCACGGCGTCCGATTCTTGATTCCATTTATTTATTTTCCAATCATGTTTTTAATAAAAAAAAAATGTTATTAACATACCTGTTGGGTTGATTTATTATTAAAACCTAATAAATTATGTATATATCACTTAATTTTTTTATTATGTTTTTACATTGTGTAGTTTTGCAAAAAGTGCTTATTAAAAAGAAGAAATATATTCCTTTAACATAAATATAATTTTTCGGTCATTTTATAAGCTATTTTAAAATCAGTCATCAATTATATGTATATAGATATCCAGATGTCATTTATAGATTATGATGTTGAAGAATACCCATTATGTTATAGACCTAACAATAAAATTAAAAATTATTATAGCAATTTAAAGGACAAAATTGAAATAAAAAGTCAATCGGGATTGATATATAAAATTCCATGTTTAAATTTTCCAGCTATCTATATAGGAGAAACAATGCAAATGTTGGGGGATAGAATATATCAACACAGAAATGATGCAAGAAATAAAGAAAAGGATCCCAATAAAACAGCATTAGTACAGCATGTAGCTAAAAAAAATCAACATAATTTTGATTTTGATAACACCATAATTTTACATAAAGAAAATAATATGTTGAAAAGAAAAATACTTGAGTCAATTTATATATCAGGGAAAATCAATTATACATTTAATTTTAAAACAGATACAAGGAATTTAAACCAACATTATGCAGATATTTTAAGCAAAATAAATTTATGAAAATATTTGAGAAATTTATGTTACTTTTTACAATTATTTTTAATATGAATTTTAATAATTCGAATAAATACTAATGGAGACCGAAATGCAATTTGAATTAAATTAAAGACAAGGCTGACCTGGGTGTGTGGGAGGTTATAAATAGTTTGATTATATGGTAGTGATAGTGTGGATATATTAAAAATTAAAAGTTTTAAAAATTTATGAATTTTTAAAAAATAGGTAACTAAACATAAGCTTAGGTAAGCTTATTTATAATAAATATGACTCTATAATAATTTTTTCATGGGGTGAATTTGACTTATAATTAATGACCTGAGCAGAATAGCATAGAATAATGTGAGGTTAGAATTTATTTTGAGGGTATGTGATAATGTTGTTGTTATAAATATTACAAATGAATATATAATAAGCTGTTAAATATTTAGATTGTCCTTGAGGATGGCCGAAATGGCCGAAACGTTGGACTATTGGTGTAATTAAAAGTGTTGAGACTATACAAGGATACAATTTTATTTATTTAATATATGTATATAATTATAGTGGCAGATAGCCATTGATATCTGCCATATTTATCTCCCTGTGTAAATATAGGCCAAAGGTATATATAAAGGATTATGAGAGAGAATAAATCAGTAAATACGGTTGCCAATGTGTGCAGCATTTCTTGTCCCATGTAGATATAATATATATTTATTCTTTAGGTATATATCCATACATTTTTTCAATATACCTCAAATTTGTACCTACATGTATCAATGTCAATACAAAAATTTGATTGAAATTATATGCTTTTTGCATTTTGTGTTTATCGAAAAGGAGAAATAAAGATATTATAATGTTTCGGGCTTTTTCAAACATTTTTATCTTGATCCTGGTTATTAAATGAAAATTATTTTTAATTGTATAATTCTAGAATGCACTTGTATAAAATAGTTTTTTAGTTAAGTTTTGTTAAATTTATGGTTCCCTATTTTTCTTTTCAATAGCTCATTCATGTTCATATTAGGGATTCTTTTTATAAACTTCTGGAAACACTGTTGGTATATAACTTCTTTTTTTTCTAACCATATAT
>NW_027110569.1:438193-456351 GCF_000696795.3 Halyomorpha halys
TCGACTTGAGGATCCCCGAGCCAACACTGTCTCCCACGTATGAGGGGTAGAGAGCAAGGCCTTTCGAGATCCCAGCGCAGCCCCCTCACCACGTCACTGGTAATTCACGAGTGTAGGCGTAGTAAGTGCGCTAAAGCCGCAATCACTCTACATGGGCGGAGCATCTGACCATTTCCAGAACTACTATTTTACAGAAAGTTTGGTCACTGCCGTTTCAACCTTCGAGCTGGATTGTAAGGACGTGTGGAACTGGATAAGGATTGAAGGTTTATATGGAATTTTGAGAATTTAGTTGGTATAAGGAATACTATTAATTAATAGGAGGGATTAAAAGGAAGACGAAGTTTTTGGTGTATTGTTCTGTTGGAAACGTAATGGGTGCATTGGCTATGGTTCTAGGGATTTTGGATTGAAAGGATTGGGTACGTTTGATGTTTGAAGTTTTAGCTGTTTCCCAAAGTCCGTAGGTCCAGATAGGTCTGATGATAGTCTTATAAATTAGTAGTTTGTTTTCTTCTTGAGAGATTAGAGGTAAAATAGTAATCCTGAGTAGTTAGTAAAGTTGGCTGAATAGTCTGTTTTAAGTCTTGTCTTTTAAGTCTAGTATGTTGGTCGTGAGGTGAGTCTTATTTCTAGTATGGATCTAAGATGGGTATGTGTGTCGGATCTGGGTAAAGTAATACTATTAAAAATAACAAGTGGACAGAAGCACCGGCGGAGGATAAAAGGGTAAAAAGGAGGGTCACATGGGTGCATTGTTGTTACTATAAAGTAGCGACCAATTTCTTATCAGCTTAGTTTTTTTGCAATGTTCAGAAAGATATAAAACTAGGTTAAAATGTAATAAACCTATACATAATAATAAATAACAATAATCAATTTAAGGCCACTTCGATTTTGCAGCGAAAAAATGTAAAGTATAAGTTATATGTATATAAATAAAGTTTATATACCTAATGTCTGTGAACTTACAACGATAAGCGTATGAACTTTTTTTTTTCTGTTTAAGTAATTGTGCTGATTTTGTTTTGACTAAGTATGGAGCGGCAATGTTATGTCGCGGAATTGCATTAAGTAGTATCATACTAAAAGGACCCTTTTTTCAATAAAATATAATTTTTTTTTTGTCACGATAATTTGGATGTTTTTTAAGAGAGAAAAAACGTTTCATTGAAAATAATACAACCTCGCGTACTGAAGAGTAATGCTTATTTAGGCTGTTATTATTCATTCATACTATATATTCATATTTAATTTATATTTTAGAAACAAATTATTAAAGGTACAAACTTCCGAAATATTAATTAAAGTTATTGTTATAACTTTTCGATATCATGATTTATTCAGAAAATACAAAATTTCTACTCTAAATCTGCTTCCAATTTTCCAAATAGTTCTATTCCTTTATGCTTGCTCCTTCATAGCTTGTACAGCTTATGTTCTAACTCCACCACGTATCTCGATGGTATGTGTGCTATCAATGAATAATAAACTATTCATTGCACCCCAAACACTCCTGAAGAATAGTGTCAAAACTGGAGGATGAAAAGAAACTTTAACAAATCCTTTTCAATCACTTCCTGTCATTTGTTATGCTTTAAATATATATCACTTATTTCTTTTGAAGCATTCATCCATCTAGGACTCCACCTTACGAACATGGAATCATGATAAAAGATCGAAACGACTAATTGCTTGACATTTACTACTACTTCATTACTTACTATACGAATGGTTTAAGCTTCCAATTAGTGCTATAAGATTGTAGTCGAGCTTTAGAATCTGCTCTAAACCATCTTAATTTTTCTCGTAGCTAATTCCTTCATCCTTATTCATCCACAAAACTGTTAATCGAACTCAGTAATCCTTAAGTTGTCGCAAATTGAATCACCTAGTATGGCTTTGATGTATCCCAAAGCGGATATCAATTCTTCCTCGAGAGGCCAATCCTGCCCAGCCAAACCCTCCGGTTTCTAACCTTACTTCCTCTTCGATTTCTGGTGATCTTTCTAGTGTCCTGTAAAGAAGATGATCCTTAGAACCCCTAATACAGAACTAATAGCTGAGTGCTCCCAGTAGATCATTTCTTCAAAAGTTTGTGTCTTATTACCCTAAGGTCACATTTCTTATTATTTTTTCTAAATCTGGAAACTTCGATAAATAAAAAAGCAATGTCATTTTTCGATTAGAAGTATGTGTACTCCTTTTAATTATAAACTTTAACCATGTTTACAGAAATCGTTTTGTTGGATGATTTTCCGAATTTGCTCTAGATATTGGCACTTATCAATAATTTAAGTGCTTCCTAGATGGTTATCTTAACGGCCTTTTTCATTCAATAATTATGTACTTTTTGCTACCATGATGATTTATTTAACATTAGATGAAAAACATATGTATTAGTCAGTAACATATGGATTTAATTTCGCCCCTGTACAAATTACATCATCATTATCTTATTTTATACCCCTTTTCGTTACCAGTTAAAACTAAGTTTAGCAATTGGTATACGAAATTATGCACCCTGTTCTCAATTTTAGACCTAAATTATTCACTAAGACTCAGCAGATGTTCAACCCTACCTAACCCTTAGGAGAATGATCATCCTCGGCTGTTAAACAGTTGAAATTAATTTGTAGAGGTACAATAGAAAACCATCCACGTTCCTGAATTTAAATGCAGCCTTAAATACATTCGCAACCACCTGCCTAAACTTACGAAGGTACAAGAGCATCGTAATACGGAGATCGATTATACGACATGATTCTCTCATTGCCGAAACATCGAAATCCGATTCAGCCTCTCTTGCAGTTTCTGATACTAAGAATTCTATTTACAATTTCAAGCCATACCAGCTTTGTGGAGCTTGTACTGTTGATATTAATGGTACTTTATAGCATGTCAAGATTGTAGTTACTGCTTCCTTCTCGTTTAGTAGTTTACAGATGTTAAAAATCATATATTCCTACCATCAAAGAATTAAGCGAATTTTGGAAATAGAAAAATAAACATGTTGGTGAAGGTAAATGGAAATGACATACAGTAGCGAAACCATAAAACTCATCCTCCCAGGTTGGAGAGCACTGCTTACACCACCTGAACTCACCCGCCCACTGAAAAGGAGCATTCAGAAGGAATAATAGGACTTTTGATAAGATTTCTTACATTTATGATTTTTTTAGATTTTTAGATCTACAAATTCAAGGAAAACGTAAATTTATAAATAAAGATATAAAGGTCTAAAAAGAGATACTTATGTAGAAAAGTGTTCCTTAATTGGATTTATATTCAAAAATGCCTCACATCCGCCAATTCACCAAATACTTACCTCGAAGATAGCAGCGTTGTTGCGCTACCCTTACAATGGTCAAAATCTTTCAACAGGAATCTTTGAGGATGATTCTCCAAGTGTAAAGAAGATTGCTATGTCGTTATATTCGAAATGACTCCTAATTGGGTTTCCTCACTTTTTATACTAACGTAATAAATGTATGCTAATCGCTTAAGAAGTACCTCCTCGACGGCGGAATTGCTGCAACATTGTTACATGTTTACAAGACAATCCGACAAACAAAATTACAATGTAGTCCTTTCAGTCCCCGTTATTTTTGTCGTTAATTACACCCAATATATATGCGGTGAAACATTTCAATAGACAATTATTCTTGTCAGTTTGAAATTATTAAAAGCAATATGTATACCATATAATTCATCAGATTGATTAAAACATGTTTAGTTTGTTATTAGTTATATGTAGTAATAATATTTTATGGATTGGGCGCTAATCATCCTGGTGTTTATGCGTAATACGGCAAAGTAACCAATCAAACTTAGGTCTTCCAAAATGACTTGTTCATTAATCACCAATCGCATATTTCACTAGGGATAAGAATGAATTAAGCCAAGTAGCTTATATTTTAATATTGGTACCTAATTTATAAAGACTTTATTGATTAAATTAAATTATTTGATATAATTAGGGTAGTAAATTAGTATTTATTAGATTAATTATTTTATATATTCTTGTTTGAGAGTGGTTTAATTTTTTCTTAATTTAAAACAAATTTGATCCTTTTTTTCTCTCAACTTTATTCTTTACAACTTTTCCAACGTTTCGACCCTCAGGCCATTCTCAAGGATACCTACAAAAATTTTTTTTTATTTTTATATAAGAATTTCATTATTTCCTTCAACCACATACTGATTTCTTTGGGCCTACCTTCATATTGATGTCGTTTTCTTTTTACAAATCTTAAAAATGCATCAAATCTAATTGCCTTTGTCCATCTTTAAATAAATTAATCATTAAAATAATATCATAATAACATTATAAAAATTTTATTTTTTAAAATAGATTCCTACTTACATAACCTTTTCTATATATTTTTTTTTCTTAGATTTAAACTTTTACAAACCACTTCTCTTCTTTCCTTCATTTACATTTGCAAACTTAAAACAGAACCTACCTTCAACAGGTTAGGACTCTGTTAACACCTTATCATATAACAATAATTTTTCTTAAATCATTAATTTACATTTTTAATATAATTTAATTAACATTCATTACTAATTATTGTGCTTATAACACAAACATTTTTTAATATATTTAAATCCATAATTAATTTATTCTTATTTTATGTGTATTTTTCTTAAACATACATATACCCCCTCCCCTTTTTACCTTTTATTTTATATCTTATTTTTTAACATATTTACTCATCTGTTTATACTTTTATTAGTGCATATTTATTCCATATACATATTTGTACAATTTAAGGATTTGAACATTTTTTTTTTTATTTATCATCTTTTTGTATATAATAATTACATATTTATTTTGTTTAAAATTTCCGAATAATGGTGGTTCAGTCCGTGGAATGTTTGACAATCCTTCGAGGCGCCTGAAAAGAAGATGACCACGAGACCAGCTAATGTAAAACGTCATTAGAGTGCTACCAATGGGTAGTTTCTCTACACCCCTGTAACAGTCCAATTTAACTTAGATCAGATTTACTAAATGTATTATAATGTACAGTTGTAAATAACAATAAATAAATATTTAAAAAAAAAAATAAAAACACTTTTTGTAGGTATCCTTGAGAATGGCCTGAGGGTCGAAACGTTGGAAAAGTTGTAAAGAATAAAGTTGAGAGAAAAAAAAAGGATCAAATTTGTTTTACATTAAGCATTAGTATTTATTTTTGCAGTAGTCATGTGGAAATCAAATGAAATTATGCCGTTCGTTCCGGACACTTCCGATGGGTCCTCTGGTTGGGAAGGTACTGTCCATTTAGAAGGGCGAAATGGCTGTTCTAATCTTCTTGGTCACTACCTGAACACTTTGTTTGTCCCCGAGGAACTCAATCAGTGGTCCTATTGCCGGGCGGTGGTGGAGCCAGCCGGTGGACCGGGCCGTTTTCCGATCCGTTGGCTCCGCCTAATAGGGCGAAAAATTACAACTAACAGGGCGCTATTGATGGAACTTGCCGACCGTGAACAAGCCCGCTCTTTACTGCATTCCTATCTGTCATTAATCAACCCTCGCCCTCCATTACAGCGCCTCTAAACTTGTCATTTATTACCTTTAATTATTTTTGCATTGGCACTTTCGGTTTTGGATGGGTTCCCTCGATCATTGATATGATGTTATATGGCGCTTGAGTAACTTGATAGGCAACTAACTAAATAGTCCTTGAAGGGTAAACAGATAATCCTATTATTAGTTTATAGTTTAATCATTGAATATAATTCCTTGGAAAGTATTTTGCATTAATTTTTTTTTTTTACTCTTTTATTTTCTAATTACGGTTCAATCTCTGCTGAAAGTTATCTATATGTGCCTAATTACTAACCATCATAAGGACCCTTGTTGCATTTGCCTTGTGATTACATAAGTTATAGAATTGCAATTGCAGTGTTGTGTAAAATATACTTTATTAGCTTCATGATTAGTGCGCCATTTATTTAAAGGTTAACTTATATTTTTAAATATTAAGAGTTTGGTTGCAACAACCGTTTCAAAATTGGCGTCAGTTGTAAGCTAAACTCTCGAGTTACAACTGCCACCAATTCGGAAACGGTTGTTGGCCTATAAAAAAAGATTGTAGGGCTTCCTAACCTGTCAATAACTGGTGTATTTACCCTTCTATTATCTTTGTGAATTTAGTAGATACAGAGATTAAGACGTACTATATAAAAGATTTATCTCCTTAAATGTTCTCGACTACTCTATCGGACTGCTCTCAGGAACAGGAAACATAAGGAGTCTTTATATGTAATATGAGAAGGTTGGGATAGGTTAGAACTAGAGGAGTGGGTGTGAATAGAAAATATATCTATGTGGGAGGCTACAAGGAATTTGAAATAGAAAGTGCCAAGGTTTTTATGAACGCTCTCATGTATAGAGGGACCGTCCGTAGCTCAAGTGGTTGAGGCACAGGTCTTAGCAACCTGGGAAGTGCAGGCTGCGCCGGTTCGAATCCGGCCTGGAGGTGGACCACAAAAAGTTGATCCTCCACCACGGTTAGAACAGGTTCAAAGGGTTTGTTCTTTTTGTGAAGGTTACGTTTTTATTGTTCTCCGTGTGTGGTCAACATTTATTTAAATTGTGTGAGACTATTTATTTAAATATTTATATTAATAAACAATGATATTTAAAAAGACACAAGTTACAATACGAAAATTTATTATATTACTTCAAATTCAGCAGTGCCTTTTCCATCCAACATCCAACCGCTCACTGGATCACTCATCACTGATTCTCGGCTTCTTTATGATCTATGAATTAGGACTATTCGGATCAGCTCTGAATTGCTCAATAAAACATCACAATTTCCTGTTAGTGATGGCTGATTATTGTCTCTAGATTAATCGACGTTATTTGGCTGATAGGTTACACCAAATCGGCGATTATATACTCTCAGTGTCAAAATGTTAGACACGTCAATTGAAATTAAAAAAAAAAACTTTTCACGTTTGTTTATTTTTAATTGATATTTTTTTTCAGAACAGTTTAAAGTATAAATTATGATATTGAAATGGGGACAATCTTCTCAGATCTTGAAAATTATTAAAATCCAATAACAGTAAATATTGACATTTTATATGGGTTAAAATGTTAGACACACTTGTTGTGGTTTACTATTTTTTTAATCCTCTAGAGCTGAAATCGTTCTACTTCAATACAGTGTTTAATATGTTTTAAAATAGACCTACAAAAAAACATGAATTATGGGGGTAAATAAGAATTTCTGCAAAGAAGAGCGCTGTTTGATTTCTTCATTCCAAGGACGGGATTACTTGTCTGGAAATAGCCCGCCGAATAAGCGAAGTTTATTCGGCAACATATGGAACCGGAAGAGGAAGCTGGAGTTCAAACAAAACTAAGCAATGTCCAGAGATTATTAAAAAAAAAAAAAAAAATAGATAAAATTGAAAATAAAGCCAGTTCTGAATACCCGTCTCAAATTATCCCGGAATTTTTTGGGAACAAAAGTTAATTTTTAATGAAATGTCTGAAGGCACACCAGTTTTTCCTGCCAGATAACGCCCCAATACATTCAGCAAAAAGTATTAAAGACTGGTTTACTCGCAATAAAATTGTCAAATTAGACTGGCCTTCTGTCTCCCTCGACCTGAACATTATCGAAAATGTTTGGAGAACACTTTTACGAAGGGTGTACTCTGATTCAAGACAGTTCGGAACAATCGAGGATTTGAAATCTGCTTGGTACCAATTACTTCAAGAAACAATCAAAAAATTGTACCATTCATTACTAAACAGAATTTTTTTTTAAAATAATTTATTTATTGATATTTAAAAACTGTATACATATATGCACATCAAGTAAAGTTGCTGTAAGTGATATTATGACATGATAAAAACAGGTGGAGAATCTACCCATTGATAGAACTCAAAAACATTTCTAAAGGAGAAGATCTCGAGCCCATCTTCTTTTCAGATCCCTAGGAGGATTATTAGGTAGTGAAGGAGAAGTCAGGCTAGAAACGAGTTGGTTTGGGTGGTTGGGAAGTTTATTATGGAAGGATTGGTATCTGGTTCTGGCCAAATCGGCAACATAGGGGACATTGAGGTCCCGATGGATGATTTGATTTGTGACAAAGTAAGGAGCATTAAGGATTTTACGAAGGATTTTAAACAGGATTTTTGAATTAATAAATGGTGGTGGAAAGGCCATGAAGTATTACAATGAGTTTTATTTATTTTTACCAGGGAGCGTGTCTTAACTTAAACATTTTGAGGGGTCTTAACTTAAAAAAAATGTAGATATTTTTGACTCGAGAACCAAAATACAAGCAGGCTGCTGATTAACTTCAGGTGAGTGATAGATTATTTTAATACAGTTTAAGGATAATTTGATTACATGGGAGCGTAGAGATAACAATTTTTGAAGTGTGTCTAGCATTCTGACTCTGAGTGTAGCTCCAAACAAAGAATCAATAGTTTATTAGACAATCACAACCATGACCAGTCTTTTTTTTTGTTTGAGATTTTTTTTTTTTTAGCAATCTGATTTTTAAGGAGCCAGGGTAGGCGTACACCTTTTATTGTTTTATCTATCTCGGGTCAGCCATCGACGCAGTCATTTTTTTCATTGTTGGTCTGTTGCCTCCCAGCATAAGCGTAAATAAGTCCATCTAATCTACATACCATACATCACACCTAGCCGTGTGGACAGCTGCACAGGTCTTCTAATAAATACCTTCTTTTCCTCCGTAATGTATAGACGATTTTTAAGATTTAGCAAGCAGAGAGGGTGCACTGGGAGGTAAGAAATAGCCGCTGTTGGAGGCACGCGATCTCCCAATCTAGCAGTTAGTTCCCGGCATTGATCCCCCTCCTGGGCCCATTTCGATTAAAAATGTACTCGCATTTGAGGACGACCTTAACGAAATTGCTACTACTACATTATTTCTCTTACGGATCGGGTGCTTCTTTATTTTATAAATAAATAAAGACACGTTTATATTTTCTTCATGGACAAATCTCTGCTTTATAAAGTTTACCTTTTTAGGTTGTCATGTTTTTGAGCTTTAAGGTAAATTTTACATATATTTTTTTCTGATTTGTAATTTATTTATACAAATAAATTTCTCTCATGGCCATTACTTTTTGCTTGGTGACTCGAGAGCTTATGAATGAATCTGTTAAAGGTTATGAATTTATTATATTTAAATGTTTACTAATGTTCTAATTGTCCTAAACATTGAAGTGCCATTAGAGAACTAGAAACTTAATTTTATACATCTCTTGGAAAAATGCTTTTACTGAATTCAGGTTTTAATCGAAAATTTGGAAAAGATATTTTATTTATACTTGCATCGTGTTAAAACAGACGGTTCGATATTTTAACATATTACTCAGGAAAAAAAAAGATTGTCATAATGGGTTAGTTATTGACCGTTGATATTATATGAGGAGATGGTGGTTGGGGTTTCGATCAGTGAAAAACAAATAAGTGAAGCTTGTCTGATTAAACTGTTGTGGACAAAGAAAATTTTAAATACAAAATTGTAAAATTTTAGGAACTTGCGGGATATGGGACAGTTATTCTAGCCTAAAAATTCTAAATGTTAACTCTTATCCCTTTTAGAAAGTCGGCTGAAAAAGAAAAGTAATAGGTTAGTACTTTTCGAATTAACATTTTCTTTTCGAATTTCTCTCGTATCCAATCCTTACAATCCAAAATCCTTCGTAAAATCCTAAATGCTTCCTACTTTGTCACAAATAAAATCATTCACAAAGACCTTAATGTTCCATTTGTAACCGATCTAGCCCGAACCAGATATCAATCCTTCCATTACAAACTCCCTAACCACTCAAACCCATTTGTTTCTAATCTTACTTCCTCTTTTATTCCGGACAATCCTCCGAGGCGTCTGAAAAGAAGATGGCCTCGAGACATATTAAAAATGTTTTTAGAGTGCTACCATTGGGTAGTTTCTCTACATGCTTGTACCATACCATTATGATTTCCTCAAATTTACTTGATGTATTTATGTACAGTTGTAAATATCAATAAATAAATTTTCTTTGCTTGATATAGCTAATATTCTATTTTTTAGATGTAATTCTTCATTTTCATATTTTCATGTGTAATTATCGTTATTCACATACAATGAGGTCTTAGAATTAGTAATTGTGCAGCTATTCGATGTATGTATATTTTAAATTCATTTATCGTTACCGTAGGTTTTTATTGTTTATTCATGACACCTTTTTGATCGTGATAATGGATGAAAAAAATTCAAATTAAATGTTTATTTGTCTATTTTGAGTTGAATTTATGCTTGATATTCGTTTTAGCTATACTCTAAGAACTGTAATACTTTTTTATTTTTGGTGACGAGTATTTGTTGAAAATTGGAAACTAAAAATTGTCAGTTATCTTCCTTCTCCGTTCATTGGATATTTCAGTCTAATCAATCAAGTTTCTCCTGAGTTAGAAGTACTCTAGTTTGTAACTACCATTTTTTTCCAGATTGGATAATTGATAACTGCAACAGTGGGTCATTACTTATTATACAATTTGCTGTAAAATATGGAAAAAAAAAGATGATCTATGATGAAGGGGAGAAAAAAAGTCGAATTTATATCTGGCGCCAGAACGTAGGGGCTCCAAATTACTTGTACAAGTATAATATAGTATTATATTATTATAATACATGTTGTATTATTATTATTATTATTATTACTGTCATAATTTTAATTAAAACACATTCAATAAAATGAGTTGATGCTATAATACAACGGTTTATTTCGAAATATGTTCCCTAAAATACTGTTATGCAACTGTTGAATTTTATTGCATAACTAAGTGTGAAAGGATGAAAAAGTAAAATTCAGCTTACCTTCTGGTAAAATTTCTAGTTCCTTTTCTGCATCTCAGTATTAATATATTAAATAATTTTTTATGAGTACTAAGAATTAACTAAGCTTTAGTGAGCTCTTTAACTCCTTAAAAGAAAAAAAATCCCTTACCTATGATGGTGAGACCCAGCATAACACTACGAGCAATAATTGAAATTCTTATTGGAGATAAATTTTTAATTCTCTATAACCTATGTTATTATAAATCAGTAATTGGCCTTATTGAATTAAGTTTAGTGTTATTTAGCTAACATTCTCAAAAGTATTTTTTCAATTTTAGAAAGTTATATATTTTTCTAATTTACATACATCTATGAACTAATATATTAGTAATAATTAGATGTTTACTGTTTCCTTGAATATCTGGTTATGTATCCAATTAGGACAATATCTTGACAGCGCAGGCAGGAGTAATCCAGTGTTTATGTGATAGCGGCTGTATACTATCTGGTCTGTTGCTCAATAGTATAATCCTACGTCTGATTGCTGCAAAGCTGTTTCTAGGCATCTGCTATATCTTCAACGTCAGGAGAATCATTATTTTAAATTAGAACCAAGTTTAGTGTTATTTAACTAACATTCTCAAAAGTTTTTTTTTTTCAATTTTATAATGTTAAAAACTATAAAAAATCGTATAAAAAATCAATTCATTTTTTTCATAATGATAAAAATAATAATTTCTTTAATTACTGACTTTTTATTCACAAACCCATTTTTTAAAAACATCTGTAGGTGAAAGGGTGAAATGGTTTTAGTGACAAATTTCAGTTTTATATTAAGCTCACTATAAACCATATAATTTAATGATATTATCTAATGGAACAAAAAAAAAATGTTTTTTATTTTAACAGATCTGTGTGAGCTGGATAATAAAACCCGTCTCCGCTCCTGTCATAGACATTAAGTTCTTTCAAGTCCCTATCCCTGCCTAAAAATTGACACTTCTTAGTTATATGTATAACAATTTTATTATTAAGTATTGGTGATACTGTATAGCTATTCTACCCTGAATCCAATTTTAAGTTATATCAATACAAAAATGATGATTGAAACTTTAATAGTTTTTATTAAGGACTTAAACATGTTATTAAATAAATATGAAATACTCTGTGAATTTTTTTTATTATTTTATTTTTATACCAGATCGGCCTGGTGGGCCTTACATGGTTGATATAACTTATATTATATATATTTTTTTAACAGTTGATTATGTGGGGGTATAGTCATACAAATGACACCCCTAACTATATACAATGTTCTTATTAAAAGAAAAAAAATAATAAAATAAATTAATAAGAATAATGCTTCTTAATAAAAGAGGAAAATAAAATTAATAACAAAAAATAATGATATTGGTAAACTTAAATAAAACAAACAATTTTCTTCTAATAGTAAAAAGAAACAAGTTAATTTGAAAAAGGGAAGAGAGAAGAAAAGAGAAAAAAAGTAATAATAATGAATAAATAAAATTAATAATAATAATAAGTAAATAGAGGTTTTGTGATTATGAATTAATTTTATATTTATTAAAAATTTATAAAAGAATGTCCTGCAGCAGTCTGGGCTCCTTAACTGTCAGCAACTGGGAGTGGAACTTCATGAACCGTTTTTTGATATAATCCTCTATTGACTCCATTTGTAATTCGCGATGCAATTGGCTATTTTTTATGAACCAAGGAGCATTAACTGCTATTCTTGTGTTATGTTAGATTCTTATGTGTCTCAGTTCTACTGGCTATATCGATGAAATTCGATTCAAGGAAAATTTTAAACTAATTTCTTTGAGAAATGTGAAATGAAATGTGAGTTTATTTTATTTTAAGGATTTGATAATATTTACATCCCTTGTAATTACCCGTATGAGCTAGTTCGCAATTCACACAAAATGGTTTATCCGTAAATTTTAACGGACACTTTGAAAAATGGTGTTTACCTTTGCACTTAACACATCTCGGTTCCAAATGACAATAGTTCTTTGTATGACCGTATCTTTGACAGTTAGTAAACATATGAATGTCAATATTTTTGTGTTTGGGTTCTACTATAATTAGGGCAGAAAATAAATGTTTAAGATTAAAAATATCTTTCGCCTTTTCATTGTTTTTAAGAAATACTGAACAGAGTGGAGTAGGTTTTTTATCCCTATTTAATATTCTTGATACATAGACAACTTCGAACTGTTTTGATTCTAACTCGACCTTTAATTCATCTTCGGTAATACTGTAGGGAACCTTCCTAATCACTACGGTCAAATAATCTGTGAATATTTTAATTTAAAAATTACACATAAATTATTACACAATTAATAATTTTAATTATAATTTTATTTAACAATAGAGGAATTGCGTCTTTACATTCCATACAATCAGTGCTGTAATACAATAAGTGAATATAACTATTGTATTAGATATTGTAACCATAAATGTAGATAGGTTACGCGTGACTTTTCCTTATACACTCTATTACCATCAGAAGAACAAGAATTGAAGGGGAACGTAACCCTATTGGGATCCCCATGGTGCCTATTGACTTCCGTTTAGTCTCACACATGTTTCGAATATGTCCACAGAGGAAATTCGCTTTTCTTTTATTGCTGGTCAGTTCTTAGGTTTCAGCACATATGTGTTTTTGTATCCTAAATTATTGTCGACTTTCATTTCCATATGTGTATTCAAATGTATAAACAACTATTGAACATGTATGTATTCTCTCAAAAATCGACTGGATATGATTTTTTTCATCTCATGATGTGAATGAAATGCTCATTTCTATATGATTGATCCATATACACGTTCCATTATATTATTTTCATAACACCTTATACTGTATAATACATGAAAGTTTATATTAAAATAAAGGAATATGGTCCCGGTGCGGTCAAATAAAACTCGAACATTAATAATAATTTATTTATTTATTTATGAAGCAACCCCCGTACAAATAGAGTTGGCTTGCTAAGTACATAATTTAACAATGATTGTTATCATTATCTATCAAATAGTAATGACTATTTTAAGTGAGCCAGCGTTTCGTCCCACGTTTTAGGGCTAAAAAGGGCTTATGTTAAGTTTTTGACTTTTAGCACTCACGAAGCCCTTTAACGTGGGGCGAAACCTTGGCTCGATTAAAATAGTTATTACTGAGTTTTATTTGACCGAACCCAGACCATATTCCATTTATTATTACACACGGTCAATCCGAGATCTTCCAGTATAAAAGCTTAAGTTTTAACTAATGATAGGTATACTTCTTCAACTTTTATTTTTTTTTTTTTTTTGGATGTAAATTACTTTTGTCGAATGTAATTTCAATTTTTTTTCAGGTAAGAGCCTCTAATGAAGTATCAGCTTTTAGTTTTAGAATTAAATGCCCGTATGTAAGTAGATTTAAAGTAATTTATTATTTCTCATTTTTCATAATTAGTATGGCAATTTATTGTTCTTGTCAATGATTGTCATAAATATTCTATTAGTGATGTCGCATCAAAAATTACAGATCACTTTGCGGTTTCAACCAACTTGAAACTGGAATGTGCTCAACATAGACTAAATTAAAAAAAAATGAAGGTGCATCAATGAGTTGGAAACTCAGATCACTTTGAACTTCACCAGGGAAGTGACAGTTTTCACTTCCAAGACAAACTAACTCAGTCCATTTTGCAAAAGCTATTTCAATAATTGTCTCTACCACATCCTCCGACATTTTCCAACCTGGAAAGAATAGACAATGTATCTTAAAGCCACCTATATCCGTATATAGCGACCTACCAAACATTCAAAATGTATTGAACATTGACAATGAAGTTAAATTGAACAGATTTACTTTGTAAATATTTGTATTTATTTTAATTATATTATTTCAATTTCTTGAGGCAAGGTAATTATTTATTAAATAAATCATAACTTGTATCCTTTTTTGTCTCAACACTTTTTATTTTTCACCAGTCCAACGTTTCGGCCATTTTAGCCATCTTCAAGGACATATTCAATTATAATTTCTTCCTCACATTAAATTTAGAGTTACTTTTGCAGGCTATTCTGTCCAGGTAATTCAATAATTATAAGTTAAAAACCTATTTTCTTTAATTTAAAATCATAAATATTTAATTCTTCTTATATATGTTTATCCATACAAATTCACTACCATATACATTGTATATGTCCTTGGCCGAAACGTTGGACTAGTGAAAAATAAAAAGTGCTGAGACAAAAATGGATACAAGTTTTGATTTATTAAATAAATTTGTATTTATGTTATGTTCTGGTTTATTTCAAATAATTCTGATTATTATTAAGTTCAATGTAATAGATTAAATAATGTTACGTTAATATTTTTGCATTATTTATTCTGTTCTATCTTTTGTAATGGAGCACTAGACTCAGTTTTGTTATATAACTGTATCTTTCTTGTTATGAAATTTTTACAAGATTTTTTCTTTCATGAATAAATTTATATTCTAATCACTAATCTCAACTTAGTATCAAATTGGAGGTGCAGTTTTCAAAATATTCCTGTGTTAAGGAAATCACGTGAAAACAGTAGATAGTATTTGATATAATTGATAGAGGTCACCAATCATCTAATTTTCTTTATTTTTGGGCTAAATTATAAGAGTAGTTTTAGAAATATAGGTGTGCCAATGTACGTCTGTGCATGCGCAAGGTACAAGCGAAAGTAATAGATAGAATAGGAAATTGAAATGGGGACCATTTTAGGTAGCAACCGGCACAATCCTTGAAAATTTTCGAGTACGGTGTTACAAAATATGAATGTCTAAACAAATGCTCATATATTGGGTAGCATAGATCTTAGGTTTTAAAAGTTGTCAAATAAAGAACTAAAATTAAACAGTGACTTTCGCTTGATTGGGTTGTTTTATTCTAAAGGTTTTGTATATTGAAGAGCGAAGATAGGTGTGTTCTAGGGAGACTCCAACAGCACAGCGTTGTTTATTGTTGAAATGCGGACACTCGAGGCTCAATTCTCCTCTCCCTTGTATTTTCTTAATGGCCCATTAATCTCTTCTAGTTCCGCTTCCGAACCATAAACCCTTCCACCGCATAGCACTGTTGAGCAAGATCCAGGATTTCCTTCCTGCTATATTTTCCAAGGGTCTTCTTCCTTCTCTCACCTGAAAAGGGACTTTTCTTCTGCATAAAGGCAGTACATTCTCTGTATAAAATGTTTTTTGGAGCCTAAGTGGTTCTCTATAATAACCGTTGAGAGCACAGTATAGAAAGAAAATTTGATATTTATGAGATATTCCCTGCCTAATGATGAAATTACAATAATCATGTATTATAATAATAGTTTAATTACTCCATGCAGTGAGATATACACCTCATGATTTCGCATTTTTTACAATAATACACATTGTTTTCAATTTATATTATACGAAAGTCTATTATCTATTTTTGTGGGCATCTTTTTTCATTTTCTTGTACTAAAATCATTATGTTAAAAAAAAAAAAAAAGAATATAGCTTATAGTTGACTCTACTGGACGAATCGTTAATAATGAAGGAATTCGAAATTTAGTGAACAGAAAACCAATTTATTACTTTCATATTAATAATTATATTACATATATAATATCAGGTATGTTTACTCATATAACTTATGGGTGCTAACTAGACCGACAAAAACGAGTGGTCCCAACGTGACCCTCACTAAAAGTCACTATTCTTTGCTTTGTTGATTTTTAGAGACTTTTTGCTCAATGTTTACGTCTCTATCCATCACCAGTAACTTTGATGAGGACCAACATTCTGGTCAAAACGTCGGCAGACAAAAAATAGTAGACAACTTTTTTCGTTCTTCCTGACGTTTTGACGCAGGATTCATGGTAAAGGATTCGAAGGGATTCTTTACCGTGTCTAGAAATAATTGGAAATCATATTGGCTGAAATTGAACGGAAGTAAATTAACAAGACCAAAAATTATAGATAGAGTAATTATAGACTGGCCACATGGTTCTCAAAACGGCAATTCAAATGTTGGCGTTTTAGCAATTTGTCCAGGAAACGAAAAAAAAATAGCAAATAAACGTAAAATTTGAGCTTAGAACTGCTCAACATTTTACGTTTATTTCCTTTTTTTCTTTTCGTTTCCTGGACAAATTATACTTTAGATATTTTATTTATGTTTGGACTAATATAAAAAGTTTAAATTTGTGAACTTGGCAGACGATCGGAAGTTAATTTCATTCAAGAAAACCGCTGAAAGTTTCGTCAACTTTTTTTATTCCATAAGCAATGTCTTGGAAATTTTCTACTGCACAGACATTATGCGCGTATATTTTAAAAAAGAGAAAATTCGCCGAAATTTGTATCTGTATAGGGTAATTGAGTCGTGAACGTCTTAGAATAATATATGAGGAATATGTAATAAGGATCGGCAAATCCCTCAGCGTAATGGAGCTGCTAAGCTGGAACCGAGAGGAGTGGCTCCACTAGATAAAGGCTCATCGAGGCTGGTAATGACATACATAGAAGAAGAAGAAGATACTCTAAAACTGGGTCAGAAAAGATTATCTATACACGTTTCAAACCAATTCACCACTGATGAGAAAGTCAAAATACATTTAATCCGCCCGGACCTTATTCTAGCCTTCTCCGTTTCCGAGTCAAGAATACTGAGAAACGTATTAACATAATTGGGCTCCGTGGTCTCTTAATTGTCTATAATTAATAGTGGAACATGGATCGTGTTCGTAACTAACCGTTCGACCCGATAACTTAGTTAAATTCCATCTTATAACGGTAAAATATACTTGATAGTTTACCAAGCTATGCAGAGTAATACAGTTCAGAAAACTAGTTTTAGCTTAATTTTGTAACATAGTTTCGAATTATCAGTTTAAATTGAGTTGGAAATTTGACCTATTTACATAGAGAAAGACTATAATTCTAGACCTAGCTGTTGATTAAACTGAAACTTAGTCCTCGTTGGTCGTAAATTCAGTCTAATTGGATGTAATTAAAGCCCCATGAGTGGAAGTGGGTGGATTGTTCTAGTAGCATGACTTTACCAACTTGGCCAGCTGTGTTGCTCTGTTGGTATTTGTGTGTATGAGTTTGGAGGAGAACATTCCACTTATCAGATGGACCGAACTCTTGTACGATGACCGAAGGAAGTTACACCAGCATTACGGGTAACTAATTTTTCCAACCTATGTATTTAAATAAACTTTCTATCCCTTTAATCTGTATTCTACTATAAAAATTATTTAGTTTCTTAGTAAAAAACTTATCCAAATAACTAATTAT
>NW_027110569.1:456461-473477 GCF_000696795.3 Halyomorpha halys
AACTCTAAAGTTAAATATGAAATATAATTAATTTAGCAAAGAAAACCAACTGATACCTCAATTATTTTTTAAAATTGTTATCAATACTTGAACTATAGAACTAAATACAAACACGCTAATAAACTCCAGCAAGGAACTAGGTCTTGAAATAAATGCTGATAAAACAAAATACATGGTTAGCAGTAGAAACGCGAGCAATTTTGGTGATATAGATATAGGAGGAAATACGTTTGAACAGGTAGATAAATAAGTTTAAGTATTTAGGTTCTACAGTAACTAGAAAAAAACGAAATTGAGGAATAAAAGCTAGGTTGAAGGCGGGAAATGCTTGTTATTTTTCAGTTTCGAAACTGCTTAGCTCGCGCCTTCTATCGATAAACTTAAAAATAAGAATTTACCAAACTATTATCCTTCCCACTGTTCTTTATGGATGTGAGGCGTGACCTCTTACACGGGGGGACCTCTTATAAGGGATGAACAGCGTCTTAGGGTTTTCGAAAATAAAGTATTACGCAAAATATTCGGACCGAAAAAGGATGAATTAACGGGAAAATTTAGAAGATTACACAACGCTGAATTAAGGGACCTACATCCGGTAAATATAATTCAAGTTATAGCATTACGAGGTATATGATGGCCATGTAAGGTTGTAGGGCTTAGTAATGAGCGGATCCCTAAAATGGTAATAAACACTGAACCAACGGGTAAACGTCCGAGGGGTAGACCGAAACGTAGATGGGAGGATTGTGTTAAAACAGATTTAGTGGAATTGGGTTTGGAGGGGCTATGGAATGACTGGAAGGATGTATGCAGGGAGGGTTTGGTGGTATCGGCATCGAACCCGAAGGTTCGTTAAGCCTTTATCATTATTATTATCAATACTTGTTTGAATGCTTTTCATATTATAATAAGAAGCTTCGATACGTTTAAGAGATCCTCATATTGATCATATCTTTAAATAAATAAAAATTTCAGTTCTGAGAATATGATTTGTAATAAGAAACGTGGAAATGGAGTCTTGAGTTCGCACAGTGTAAAAAATATAATTAGTAAGGATTCCATATAAAATATTGAAAAAGGCACGGCAGATCTCCTTCACTGAGGTCTTATTTTTCTCTCATTTTTAGTTACAATAAAATGATTTAATTGTTTCATTAATACTTTAAAACTGTGAAGGAAATGGCGGGGGATGGAAGGATAAAATGAGAGTTAGGAAAAAAGTTTCCCTCAACAAGAATTTATTTAACTCCAATTTAATTGTTACACACATTTTTTTTAACTTTCCTATTCAATTTAGAAACGTAAAAATTGTTTGATATTTATACACTCATCGGAATTTTCGTTCGATTCTTTGGTAACTACTGAATTTTAAGGGAAATATATCTAAAATAAATGATACGGAAGTGTTTTAGAAACTGTTCCAAATAACTGGCGTGATTTCTCTTCAGTTTATAATAAATTTAAAAGGATACAAGGAGGATACCCCAAGTTGCCAAAAGATGGCCCCATTTAGCCGCCGTTTGTACCCTTAGTCACGTTCTAGCCTTCCTATTCTTGATGACGTTCTTAATGGTATCCATTGATTTATTTTTAAATTTATTTTATAAGAGAAGGAGGGTTAATATTTATTCCTGTTTTGTGATTTAAGTGGTTTTTATTTATCATTTTTGGGTATAGTCGTATCTTATTTAAATTGTAGGGTTGTATTAAGGGCTTTTCTGTTTCTTTATATACTTGTATAAATCATCTATAAAGTTTCAAGAAGAATAACAAATTACAAATTAAAATAAAACTAAAAGTAAAGAAAGTATCTTTCGTAATTATGTAATTATTACTTCGTTTTGATTAAATGAAATGATTGAAAGTGCTACAAAGAAATATTTCGTTCTATGTTTATTATTTTTGTATAATAATACTTTTACCCCTACTTTTCCTATCACAACAGCGCAGGGAGGAAGTTGCTCTAACCCGCTTGAGAATAGGTCATACTGTCCTCATGCACGTCACCTGATCAGAAAACTGCTACCTCCAACGTGCAAATATTGTCAGTCCATACTCACGATTAAACAATATTTTTGAATTATGTACTCACTATTTGCCAACAATAAACAGGATAGGACTGACCCAAAATTTACAAGAAGCTCTGACAGATGAGCAAGCTAAAGTTAAATTAGTGTTTAAGTTTTTAAAAGCGCATCATCTTCTTTCTAAATTGTAACTCCTCTTCGATTTTAATTTATTTTTATTTTATTAATTTTTAAATTTGTATGAATCACATGCGTGGTGTTTGTAGCTTCATCATAATAGCATGCCATAGGCGTTGATGACCAAAGGATTTTACTCCTTTAAACAACAAACAGATGGCAGAAAATTTTTTTTTTTTCCATTTATAACCTTTTTTTTTTAATACGTGTTGGAAGGTCTTAGTTATTTGTTTTTAGGATAAATTGCTATCAGTTGTATAACAAAAAAAGCTATGATCCATAATCTACCCGTACCTTAAATATACCTTAAATTTAAATTGGTCACCAACATTTTGGAAATTTTTATTACGTTAGTATTCACACTGTTGAAAATTCCTGCCAAAACGAGGATAATCTATTTTACTGAACTTCTAGCTATAGTTCCCTTGTGTTAATATGAGTGAAATCAGTGAGTGTCATTTTACCTTCTGTCTCCCGTACACGGTGATATTTCCTGAAAGTTGAGTTTGATTCACCTTATATTGCAGTTAATTTGTGTCTTTATAAGGGAATTCAATACTCTATAAATACTGTTGATCAGAGACTCGCCTGGAATAGTCAGTCCACTTCAATGTAATCCCCAAAACCTATCTCCCTCACATCTATCTCAATCACACCTTAATGGTGAGGGCGATAGAATTTAAGTGAGGGGGATAGGATTTAAGTAAGGAAATAGGAACATAGGGGGATTGTTGTGGCTACCGTGTGTAAATAAAAAGATTTGTGTATACATAGGTATGTAGTGCATCTTCCTTCAACACCCATTCCCCTCCTAGAAGTGAAAAAAATTATTAATTTATTAAAAAGTAATTTTTTCTAAGTAAATAATTATAATAACTAATAAAGCGTATATGTATTATATACTTAAAATATTCTAAATATTCTATAAAAAAAAATAAGATAATATTTAGAATTTGTTGAATTTTGAGTATTTTCTATCTCCCTCATCTTAACGATGTTAATCATGACCTTATGGTTTTTACAATATTTTACTTTTCAGTTTATTTTATGTTTATTGATACTAAAATATCAAAATAAATGGCGTCAAGTAATTTAAATACATAATTAAATATATATTAAATAAGTATTCATACTTACTATGTATTGTAATTTACTAAATAACATTTACATTTCATCGATCCTAGGTATGGTATTTGGCTTTGGTTAAAGGATAGTAACCTTATGATATCGACCACATAATAAAATGTGAAGGTCGAACCTGTATTAGTTTCAGGTATGCTTCCAACTACGATTTTTTTTTCTTGTTTTATAGTTTTTGAGTAAGAAGTACATTTGTAATCATAAAAAAAGTTAGTAAAACAGAAACTGTATGATTTAATTCGATATCAACTGCTAGCAAAATTATAAAGTCGTCTGTTACTCCAATTCATGCACTCTTTGGGAACTTTGGTTTTAATTATTTTTAGATCATTAAAATACGGAAAGACTAACAATTCGGAAACAAATGAAAAGTAACGTAAATACTAAGGCTCTATCTATTTTGTTTTGTTTTTTCAACTGTATTCATTGACACAATTGGATTCATTGATTGACTTTTTCAATTAGAGAGGTTGGGTCCCTCTGTCGCAAATGCATCCGTTTCTGAAGCACTTGACCATCTGCTGTAATATGTCCTTACAACTCACTTCTCATAACAAGAATTGTTGAGATTACTTTGAAAAAAGGACTTTACCTCCTTTGGCGAGGTTTATTATATCGATACAACCCTTACGCGATATATTGCTGCGTTCCTTAGCATCAGACATCGAAAGCTTTTGGTCTAGGATCCAACGATATGATTCCAGAGTAATGTCCCCGATCGAGGAGGTGGACTGCATCCCTTTTTTTTAAAAGGAATTCCTGAAGTCGAAGGATCGATTTAAGCCTTTGGTTTAAACCTTGCAGAACGATTCCAAAGTGAACAAGGAGTTTATCAAAAGATATTGATTTTGATAAACAAATTGATTAGTAAATATATTAGGGATATTGAGATTATCGCTGAGAATATTCTTGGTTTCTTGGGCATTGTCCATCATTTCCTCGATAGTAATTATATGAGTGTGTATTTGTTTATTTTTTAATTAATTACTTTCTTAAGCCATATATTTATTTATTCTTTGTACCTATTTTAGTTTAGACATGTGCGAACGTTAAAATGTTATCATTGAGTTGTCGTTTTATTTTTATTATAGTTTTAAAATCTTTTAATTAAGTTAGTCTTAATGTTGGATTGTGTACTTTTTTTTTTGTGATAGTTTTAAAATCTTTTAATTTAGTTAATAATAAATGATTTAAATTGGTATACACATTTTAGTATAATATGTCTTATTTTAACTGAGAGGATAATATATTTATATTACTAATGTGTGTGTATATATATATACATATTATATTATGTGAACATATTATAGGGGGCTTCTCAAGTGGATAGATATCACTGCCAATCGCGTTATTCATTACTTTTGATGTGAATAACTCGACACGTATTTTCCCTATGTTATAAACTATATAAGCCGTTGGTTGAAACTTTTATGCTTTGTGAGAGTGTAACGGAAGCTAGTAGACTGTAAATGTAACTCGAGCTAGGAGAGGCAATCCAGTTGATTTTTAGTTCAATGAACTTTTTTTCCTTTTTTTTTTTTTGTAGTCAGGTATTTATATCGCTTGGGGTATCCTCAGTTGGCAAACATTCAGTTGACAGTGAAAAACTAGTGGTTTGCTGAAGCGTAAAGTTGTGCAAATACACGAGGACACGGGATGTTGCGGCCCATTCGAAGGCAGTGGGACCGAACGTGACTGTTTCAAAAAAGGCCTACAGGTTTAGATTTGTCCTAACTTATGTCCACACTGTTGTTCGTCCTTTCCATCCTTCTCGCTCAGCCTCAATTGTGAAAGTATTTACTGACCGAATGGATTTTACAATATTATAGAAGCTGAGATATTTATTTGCATGGTTGAACGGAATAAGTGATAGACGAATTTTTGCGGTTCGAGTTCCAGTATGTATGTACGTTTTGAGTTCGAGTTCTTATATTTAATAGTATCATAATTTCGATTCATTTGTTCGTTTTTTGTTTATTGGCGTAAAATTTCCCTGGTCATCAAAGCCATTTATTTCCTATTTATTTATGCTTATATTTTTTTTTATTATTTTTTTTTGTCTATTCGATGTTATAATAGTGACAGTAAATTTTGTGATTTTAAACATGTAAATACATATTATATTGTTGTTTTTTTTCGTCCCTAAATATTGTTGATATATTCTGGTTTCATCGAAAAGTATTTAGATGTTACGTGAAGTATAGATATTCCTGAAAGATATGGCTAATTGTCATATTGTAATTACAATACTAATGTATAATCTTTAGTTGTAATTGCATTTGTTAGTATATATATTACTTATATTAATTTGTTATTTTATTATTAAATTTATTAATACGTAAAATCGTTGATGCTCCTTATTACGTCACAAATAAACTCATTCATAAAGACCTAAATGTTCCTTTTGTAACCGATCTAGCCCGAACCCGATATTATTCCTTCCATAATAAACTCCCTAACCACCCAAACCCACTCGTGTCTAACCTTGATCCCTCTTCCATTCCTGGAAACCCTCCAAGGCGCCTGAAAAGAAGATGGCCTCGTGACCTTATATTGTAAACTGTTTTAGAGTTCTACTACTGGGTAGTTTCTCTACATCCTGTATCATATCATATGTCATTATGATCAAATTTACTGGTTGTATTTTTTTATACAGTTGTAAATATCAACAAATAAATAAAATAAAAAATAAAAAAATTTATTAATATACTATTAATGCATTAATTAACATGCTATTAATAGATTAGCAAGTTAAATTTAATACTTGTGTTAGGCTTATTTTTTTTTTTTTGTAATTCCAACTTAATAAATACTTAAAACTGAATTCTACGGACCAGCTGCCAATGCATTAGTTACTCATATAAATGGAATCCTTATCAAGATAACAGGTTCAAACTGTATTATATGTCATATTATTGTAATTACTGAGTTATACATTTAACCAATGAAACAATACAGCGGTACAATTACGTCTACATATTCTCCCATATTCTCTTTTAAATGTCCACTCAAAAAAGTCGTCGTTTCTTAGAAAAAATATCAAAATTATCAAACAACATTTATAGCATAGTTCCCAACTATTTTGTTTCCACTCCTATTATACTTACCAACCGGTATATTATGCTCAATTTATAATTATTCTTCCTTAATAGGATCGATTCTATTGTTAATTAAAATAAGTCGTATATAAACTGGGATATAATGCGCATGGATTGGTTGTTTATTCGTTTCTTCAATTTATAAAAATGCACGATATACAAAGTAGGTACATGTTTTAATAAAATGCCTTTGTAACTTTTATTAGATCGTTCTTTAGGTTTTGCATTTATTTTTTTTTATGAGATTTTTTATTGCCAGTGGGTAATGGAAGCTGGAAGAGGTAGACGATTGATGGATCAATAAACTGGATTTGACTAAACTAATTAAAGAGAAGAGAGGAGAGCTAGTTCATTCACTAACTACCAGAGTAATCTAATTGCCTCTTTCTGTTCCACATCAGTTCTACCTTACATAAATGTATTCGGGGGCCCTATTCAATCAGCTAACTGTTTTAGGCCCGCCCAGAACAGTTAATCCATCAGCCGAGTGCGCGGTTAGAATTTAGATTTGAAATAATTTCATATTCAGTGTGGACCAAATCTGTTTAAAATTTTTCTTAGTTTTGCTATTAAGAGTTTCCCAATCCTTTCATTTTGAATTGACATGCAGTTATTATCGAACAATTAGTGAAGATATAATAAATATCTTCAATGATCTGTGATTTCCTGCTTTCAAATCCTTTATTTTGTTCTAGTTCCTTCAAGAATGATAGAACTTTGCTCAGTATAAAGGACCGGATGAATTAGAGATTTGTTTTTAATCCGTTTCATAATAACTGTTACACGGTTTTGGGAGTATCTGATATATGCACAATAGTAGTCCTCTTTGGATCTAATGAGTCGGGATTCGGTCTGCAAGATTTTCTAGGCGAAAAAAAATTCATCACCAATTTCAGTTAAATGCGGCGAAAAGTTGCTGACAGATATTTTTTTTAAAGCCGATTATTGGATTTTACGTACACTGAAAAATAAAATCTGAAAGAGTAATGGAAGTAGCGATTTTTTTTAGTATTATTATTATTACTATTATTATTTATTAGTACTATTATTTATTAGTACTATTATTTTATTAGTACTATTATTTATTTATTGTTTTTTTTAAACTTATTTATCCATTCAAGTGTTTCTTGTAACCGGCTTTTTATTATATTTTCCTTTGAATCTATGTGTTAGTCTTGTTCTCGTAGAATGTATTTATTTGTTTGTTTTTTGGTAAACTGATCTACTGCTGTGATGATTATTATTGATGGTCTGATCTCACATTGCCGTCTAATAGTGAATTTGTTTAGCGGATGAATTAAAAATTGTTAAATGGTAAATTTTAAGGAACAGAAAAGCGAAAGAAAAAAATAAATGAATTGAAATATTTGTATTTGGTGTTTAGACTGAAATTGATTGTAAAAGGAAACTGTAGGGGAAAAAAAACTGTTTTCTTTCTATTTTATTATACCATGTAATTATATGTAATGTATATATGTCCGATTACGGATTGATTAGTATGCTGTGTATGTAGCAACCTGATGTATTTGGGCAGCATAGATGAATAAACTCTCTCTCTCTCTCTCTCTCTCTCTCTCTCTCTCTCTCTCATTAATGCTGCTGGCTCTGTATTTCGAGTGTTAGTATTGTTTTGGCATATTTTATGTTATTGAGTTTCTAATGAACACCTAATAGAGTACCTAAAAAACTTCAGAAAAGTCAGTGATCAATAAACAGAATTTCGTTTGTTTCCCTTTTATCCGTCGTATGTTGAAATGTATTATTGATATTTGACTCAAAATTATTTTTTATTCTTTTACAATATTTTTGAAATTGCTTTGGTGGTCGTCAAGCCTTGTTGTTGTTGTCTTCGATTTACTTTATATCAAAATAAAATTTCTTTTAGGTTTCATTATTCTGTGAAATGTTTATCTAAATTATTTAGCATTTTTAATACCGGTTTTTAATTTAAGAAAATATGTGCAAAATATAGATTTAGAATATGGAATGTAAACTGTTAAATGCCTTATCAATTTTCGTTAAAGAATTCAACTTAAGAATGCCGAAAAATTCCTATATTGCGAATAAGTCGTTATAAATTTTATATTTATAAATGATTTTGTTATTTTGCCGCAACATTGTTATTTTATATGACGACTTATTGAAAGCACATATTTTTGTACGCATATAGATATGTAATGAAGTGTGTAAATTTCGCTTAACTGATTCATATATTATGCATTACATACGCTTAAGTAAGAGATGATTATTTGAACATTGAATGAGAGGTATAGAATTGGACTATCGAACAGGCAAATAGAGCTAAGTGGTGACAGGAATGGCGCACACCACTTCGGGCACAGGCTCATTAACACAAATATCGCCCTCCCCCCTTCACTCCTCCATGACGCCAACGATAGCTTCAGGCTTTTTCACTATCGTTGATAATAAAGATCCAGGGCTTGCAGGATAACGCCATTAGCCTCTTCGACTTAACAAATTCAATGGACTCATTAGTGGGGATTAGTTAATTCTTCTTTTTTTGCCTAACTGTTATTACCCTCTCGAGCCCCCAATGACCGCCCCTTTCCACTTTCGGCCGGGTAACAACCGAGGATATTTCTCCTTCAAGGAGTATTTAAAATTTGGAATATCTCGTCTAATTTTAACTTCCCTTTTGTTATGTCCGAAGTTCTTTTAATTGGGTAATTAAGGTAAAAGTGGAGTGTTCTTTTTTTTTGTGTTATTTGCGTAAAGGCAGAACTTGCTTTTATAGCCCTTCGCGTTGTACAAGTCAAGTGAAATGAAAGTGGCTTAAGTACGGGAAGGGATTTAAATAAGATGAGTCCTGTTTCATAAAATTAGCGATTGTTCTGTTGAAAATTAAAAAGAAACAAAGGATGTGAAAGGTTAGTCCGAAACGTATACTATATGGGAAATAATGTATCAAAAAACTTGAACTAAAAATGTTCTTTCACATTTTATTATATGAGCCAATGATGTAATAATAGTACATCAAAAATCGAGAGTTAATAAAAATAGATGTTCAACCCGATATTGTGATGTCAAGTTGTAGAGAATGCGATGGCTTGACCATGTTGTCACCTACCTCTTTTGTTGTTCTCATTACATAACAAGCTGATAATCTTGCAATGCATAAATGTGACATGATTACGGCTAAGGGTAAACACTTAATTTTTCTTTCCAAAGAGAAAACTCATTAGTATTCCACTTTTGTTTTCTTCTATTTTATCTTCTAAACAATGTTTCGGACAACTTGTTCATCATCTAGTCCATCTACCAATTTTTTTTTTATAGCAAATTAGATTCACTTTTTTTTTTTTTTAATAATTTATTTATTGATATTTACAACTGTATACACATATATACAACAAGTAAATTTGCTGTAGGTGACATATTGACATGATAAAAACATGTGGAGAATCTACCCACTGATAGAACTCTAATAACATTTCTAGAGAAGGAGATCTCGAGGCCATCTTCTTTTCAGACGCCTAGGAGGATTATTAGGTAATGAAGGAGAAGCCAGGTTAGAAACAAGTGGATTTGGGTGGTTGAGAAGTTTATTATGGAAGGAACGGTATCTGGTTCTGGCCAAATCGGCAACATATGGAATATTGAGGTCCTGATGGATGACTTGATTTGTGACAAAGTAAGGAGCATTAAGGATTTTGGACTGTAAGGATTGGATTCTGGAGGAATTTGATTGATTCACTTTTAAATTTTCATTAATTCAATTTTATTATATACACGAATTGAGAAAAGTAATTTATTTATGCCGTGCCTCACATCCCACCTATGAGATTTGCCCTAACTACTAAACCTTGCCATATACGTAGTCCTAAAATTGATATTATACTACTGTATAATAATATTCAACAAAATGTGTTATTTAAATATATCGGTTCAATCTTTAATTCCAATTTTTTTTGTTATTGAAGTGGAAATTATTTAGCGATGTGAGTTACTTTTCCAAGTCTGATTGATAAAAAATAGTAATAATAAATAAAATATGACTGAGTACAAAGAATAAAGTAAGAAATAGAATAGGATAAAAAATAACATAACAGATGCTTTTTTAAGCGCCTTTATTACTATAGTAAAGAACACTTTTCTATCTTAAAAATATAAAACACTATATCCTTTTTTAATTAATAGTAATTTATAATAAACATGTATAAAACTCTAATAATATGTATAAGATGATAAGGGCCGTCCGTAGCTCAGGTGTAGGTCTATCAATCTGAGATCTGCGGGTGGCGCCGGTTCGAATCCGGCTTGGGGCGTGGACTTTTTTCATTGAGTAGTGGACCCACAACATCAAAAACTTAACCCCCCACCATGGTTAAAAAAGGTTGATCACCTGTAAATAACACCTCCTCCCTCGTATGTCAGAAATGACTGGCAGTATAGTAGGACTCTAATGGGAATCTTGGGCCGACGAAGAAGAAGAAAAAATAATGAACAAAACAAAGGTAAGATTAAATAGAAGAACAAAAAAGAATTTTATTTGGTTTTAGTAAGATAGAAAATATCAATAAATAATAAAATATCGGCTACAACACCGGTGCTTGTTTTTTTTTTTTTTTTTTTACTATTACCATTTGTTTTATTTATCTCCAGTGGTGTTAAAAAGTATAATTTTCTGTTACTTTCATTTTATTTGTCTGTCCTTGACACCAGGTATTGTTTTTTTTTGTTATTACTAATTATTTAAAAGTTTCTTTTTGAAGAAATATATATTTTTTAACAACAGTAATGTTTCATTGACTTTTTATTTCATCTCATCTGACAATATAAAAAACTCTATACCAACGGTTGTGCAAGAAAGTGATTTGGTCAGAATCACGCCCTCACACTTGATCTCCAGATTTTTCCCTATTAAGGAAACCCACTTTATGAGGCTGGGTGGACCCTAGATAGCTCCCGAACCCACAAGTTTAGCTCACGGCTACCATAACGGAATAAATAATTATTTATCAAAGCCGGATTCGAACCTAGGTCCTTGGAGTTAGTAGAACAGTGCCTTACCATTGAGCCACAAAGCTTCCTAATTGAAAATAATAAACCATGGGACTCACAAATGTACAGATCATATAATTGCTGTAGAACTATCAGAAATATTTTAGTGTTTACGACAGAACCTTAAATCGTTTTCTCTTAAATGAAATTAAGGAAGTTGGGTTACCTATTTTTTTCCATAACTAATTTCCTTGAGAAATCATTATTATAATAGAAGGAAACTTCTTCCCATAAAAAATAATGGAAAAAGTTATATTTAGTTTTGTATATGAGTTCTAGAAATTATTTTTTGGTTCAATTGGCATAGGTTCAGGGGAACATCACCGGAAAACCAATATTAGGCTCGAAGTATTCGAGGAGCAAAAAGGGATGAGGTGGTTAAGAAAGTTGAAGAAGTTGAGGAAAGATGTGGAAAGAAATAGCCGCAAGGAAATTGGAAATTCTCGCCATGACTGACACAAGGATAATTGCTTCCGCCCCGGCCCGTTCGGTCCTGGCCCCACTCGGACCACTTCTTCTCCATAATTAGCAAATGGGACTCCCTCATCTTTTCGATTTTAATTGCATCATAAATTTAATCTGTATTTATGCCCAATAATTTGCATCACCCTGATAAATAAATATTTTATTTAATTATTTGTATCAATGTATGTATATTAAGTAATCTGTGTATATACATTGATGTAAAAATATCACATATATTTTTGAAATCTAAGTGGACATAACGGGTTTTTGTTTTAAATGACTCATTTGATAATATATTCACGGTTATAAAAAATATTTTATATCTGCAAATGACAACTTTCCACTTAAAATAAAAACTGTTGAACGCAAGAAAATCTGATATTTTAAGTTTTTATATACTTTTCGCTTAAATTAAAATTTTTAGAAATCAGCATCGTCCACGCCAATGAAGTGCCATGTGTGAACTACGAGCTAAATATTAGTTTGTACTTTATATTTGTAAACAGAGTCCATCTCTATGATCCCTCGACCCTGACACTCCCTGTGTTAAAGTTGAAGTAATAAAATTTAAGTATGTTAAAGACGAGAACTTATAATTAAAGTAAGAGAAAGAAAGAATTAGAAGAAGTAAGAAATTGTAACTAAAGTAAAAGTGTAGATATATATATTTTTGTAGCTTTTTAACTTGTTTATTTGTATTTTAACTTATTTAATCATTGAATTATTGCTTTTAATAACTTTTCGTTTTTTAAAATCTATATTTTAGTTTCTTTTATTAAATTAACTTATTTATTTATCTTTTTAAACTGATATCCTGCTGTGACTATTGTGTCTTTTATTTGTTTTTATATTGCTATCTTATGATAAATTATTGTTTATCGGATCGAACGTGGGTTTCGGATAACTAGATAGGCGAGGTATGGGAGAGGGTGAAATATGGAAAATAAAATTGCCAAATAAATGGAATACGATTGTTAAATGAAATCAAATTGTTAAATAGGGAAGAAAATAGTTATAATACATTGTATTTAGTGTATAGAAGATTGTAAGAGAAAAGGTAGAAAAAAAACCGTTTGTTACATCGTTTTTTTTTTTTTGTTTTGTTTTTTCACTGCCCCTATTTGAAATAATGTTTTGTGTTTAATAGTGTCTGTGTAGTGGGGTTTTGTTTTTATCTGAAACGTCGTTACATTTTAAAATATGAATGTAGTGAATGATTATTGACTTTATTTGACAGTTTTTTTTTTGTTTGTTTAGTGACACCAAACTTCATTGGTCATCAACGCCATTTGTATTTTATTTATTTTCGCTTATATTCGTTTAATTTTATTATTATTGTTTTTTTCTTCCGTTTACCATATTTTTACCATTAAATGTTGTGATTTTAGAAACTAAAACACTAATTCTATTGTTTTATCATCGTCTCCGAGGGTTTTTTGAAATATCTGGGTTTAGTCCTAAGCTATTGAGGTGTGGTGAAATATGGGCATTGTTGGAAAATATGGCTTATTGTCAGATTATTGTTGCAATACTGACAGTTCGGAGGCGTTTCTTTTTGAAATAAGATAGGAGTGGGTGAGCCTCGTGTGACCTATTCTCAGCCTGGTCAGTACAACCTCCTCCCTACGGCATTTGCGACTGGAGGTACCCCAGGGCTTGACATCCTTTTTAATAATTTTTAATTTACTCATTGTGCTTTCATGCCACAAAGATTTCCATTTATCTTTGACTTCCTTTCCAAGAATTTTGGTCATTTCTGATGGAGTTAAAACTGTTTTACCTCGTGCCGAACGCGCGAGTGCTTCTCTTGCAGTGTGATCGGCTAGTTCATTCCCTGCGATTCGTACATTGCTTGGAACCCATATAAATGTAACTGACATACCCATATTGTGTAAAGTATTTAAGTAAAAATCGATGAAGGAAATTTTCGGATGCTCTGAATACATACAATCTAAACCTTTTAACGAGCTTAATGAATCTGTAATTATTGCTATGTCGGTGTGGTTCAAGGACAAACAGAAGTGAAGTGCTGCTGCTATTGCATTTAGTTCGGCAATGAATATGTTTCATAGTTTGTGGAGTTTAATTTTGAACGTTGAGTCATTAGTTACAAAGGATGATGCTGCTGATTAGTCTGATTTTGATCCGTCTGTACAGACTATAAAGGATTCGGTCATGTTTTGAATCAGACGAGAAATATTATTGACATTATTTGACAGTTTTGAGTTAATCTGTGTGATATTTAATGGTATTGGAGGTTCTATATTGTAAATACATGTAGTGTATATATGTCCGATCATGGATTGATTTGTATTCTTTGTACTATAGCAACCCAATGTATTTAGGCAGGATGGCTAAATTAAGCATTTCTCTTTTTACACAAGTTAGATCGAAAAAGCTTTCTGATTTAATATAGAAATATTTGTGTTGCTATAATTCCAGTATTTTAACTCTTGTTTTTCAAATCTATATTCATCATGGATTAGTGCTAAGAGGTTTTTACAAATTAATGACTGAATGTTATGTATTAAATAATGTATTTCAAAACTTTGTACCCTTATTGTTGTTTAGGAAGTTTAAATATTCACTGTATATTTATAAGAAAACGTTTATTCTCCAGCTCTTGTTTGATGTTGTTTTAAGCCGAGAAACCGTTGCGAAGCGTCCTTATCGAGTTGAGGGCCCACTCCAGCCGACATCCGGGCTAGTTGAAAGAACTTCTCTCCCTTCCCTCCCGAGGGCTGCCTTCTCGTCTTCAACATATTTAAAATCGTTCAGTATATTTTAACATGTTTCGTAATCTGGCTAAAAAAAATCTGGAATTATTCTTTTATTCTTCATTTAGCCCCTCAAAAAATTTAAAGAAGTTAATATTAATTTTTTTCCTACTTATTATATCCAGCTTTTCTCTATATAGAGCTGTCGGTACTCAAATGGAATCCTCTTATAGGACTAAAGCAAGAAGACTACTGATTAACTAGTAACATCTAATCAAGGGAACAAATGCACTGTTTGCGAAATTTTGCATTTATCCAGGGAGTTTAATAAACAAGAAATTCATTCTGTTATCTATCTCTTTACATTTATTCGGTTTAAGTATTATTTGATCTAAGATTCAATACTCATTTTTTAACCAGAAAATGTTTTTAGTCTAATTTAGCACAAACGTCATTTGTTTATATTTTATTTAGAATGTGAACGAACACAAATAATTTTTCGTATTACCGAATTATGAACATTTATTTCCAATTTTTATTTTCTTGTGTTTCCAAACCATTGTAAACTGTTCAAATGGCAAAATTTTCTACTTTCGGGTTCCAGGAATTGCGATGTGTCTTTTGTCTCTCACAGATATTGATCATAGTGAAAATTTTAGGCATTTCAGTTCTTCGATCAATATTTTGTTATGTATTCTTCTTTTTTAGAACAAATAACATAATATTTTACAGCATGATTCGTATTCTGTTAATTGCAGTGAAGATTTTTTATAAAAAATATCATAATAGTGACAAAAAAAACGCATTTTGTATGCTTAGAATTGGTTAAGTCAACTAAATACCAAATCAAACAGAAAATTCAAAATCTGTCATTGTTGAAATAAGTTTTACCCAAAACCCTCCTCTACAAATAGTTAGATTAATAAGTGAGATAAGGGTATCTGAAGTTATGTGCTGGAAATTCTAGTGGTTTTGAGCACTTCAGTCATACATTTCATGTGGGTCAAATTTAACTCTATTCCATTTGAAGTTTAATTATATGTGAAGTTAAATATCTGGTGCAATTCTCTCATTACACTAGTTTCATTTACCATCCAACTTTAAATGGAAGTTGATTTCTGCTCTAGCAAGGCAGCCAATAACTATTGTCACAACGTGCAAGGAAGCATGATAGCATTTATTTTTCATTTAGTTTATTTATATCTTTTTTCATAATTTCCAATTCTTTATGGTTTTTGTTTATTTTTCTTAAACCTCCAGCTTTCCAATAATCTATTACAAATCAGTTTCACTCTTGAAAAAAATTTTTTTTTGAAAATTTGAAACTCCATGAAACAATTCTACTTTATTTATTTCTTGTTTCTATTTGCTATGGCAGATGGTTAATTATAACATTTAAACAAAATTAAAAATATTTAGATAAAACAATATTGAAAAATCGTATTTATTCGGATTATCAAATATTGAAAAATCGTATTTATTCGGATTATCAAATATTGAAAAATCGTATTTAATCCCTGTCAAAACGTATTTAAAAATCGTTAGATCCATTTTCAAGAAAAAGGTGCTTCAATCGATTAAGATTAAGTCAATTCGTAGCTGTACTATTCATGATATTCAGACCTATAAATACGAGGATAATGTTTTAAAAATAATAATGCATGTTCATTGTAGGTATCTCATCTGCTTTCAAATCTGCTATTTCTAAATTTCATTATATTTTAAAATCAACTGTTTGATTATTAATTTAATTTTAAATATCTTCTGAAGATGATGAGTACGACTTAATACTTATTCCTTCACTGACGACATTCAGTTGAGCTTTAGGATCGATTCGTGAAACTTGAAGCCTTTGTGAGTTCTTCCCGTGTTGATCCTAAGGGGAACAGGAAGGGGCACATGCCGAACCCTGCATACTTGAATTAGTCACCATGGGAGTTGCCGAAACAAGTTACTTCCCCGAAGGACACTCCAGTTTTCACCTCATCGCCCTATCATTCCGGCCACTTGATTCCTTAGGAATTCCTCAGAAATTTTATTTCAAGATCTTCCTTAGGTACTAGTCCTCCGCTTTAATCTCTTCATCGATTTGCTCGTTTATGGTTTCATTTATTTAATCCTGAAGTTTGTAAGAGCCGTGTTAAATAATCTATTATAGATACAGACACATATCAAGCATATATTTAAATTACTGATACGAAGTAAGAGAAATAAATTTAGATTTAAAAATCTGGTATTGGTTGACTTCATCTATTATATTGCCGAATCTCTAATTATGATTATAATTTTCTAAAGTATTTTATAATTTTATTTCTCATCGCCGTCCTTCAGATGCATTTTTAGATATTGTATTAATTAATTTATTTTGTT
>NW_027110569.1:473527-502382 GCF_000696795.3 Halyomorpha halys
ATCTTATGTGTTGTATATAATATTTATCCACATTCCTAGGATACACCGAGTACTATCTACAATCTGTTTGATGCCTAATTCTTGAATGTTTCAAAACTCTTATTAAGATGCGTTGTCCAACATCAAAAAACTCAAACATAGTTTACTTTTGGTCCTGTTAACGAAAATCGTTTCTACTGATGATAAATCTAGCAAAATACTTAATATAAACATATAAAGCGAAAATTATTTTAGATTTTATTATATATTTAACTGTATTACTTGTAGTTATATTTTTCCCTCAGGTAGTTCAAAGGGTTTTTTTAAAAAATGTCTGAGTTTTGTCTGTGTGTCAAAGTCTGTAGCTTATAGATTTTTAAAGTTATTTGGTGCGAATAAATAACATGTTAAAGTGTGTAAGATGTACAGTATGTTTGTGCAATCTCTTTTCTGTAAATGAACCAAACATAGTGGTAAATGCTAGTATTATATTAATTTTTTTCTGGTGTACAATTGTATGTTTAGAATGATTATCCCAATGCAAATGAATATTGAATATTTTTTTCATATTCAACATAAACTTTACAGGAATTAATATTGGTATATCAGCGATTTCTTTTATTTATAGTTCATCTAAAGGTTGAAAATTACTTTATATCCTCCACTAAAAAAATAAATAAAAATAATACTGAAATTGGAACTTTAAATAAAATAAAAAAATGTTTTCATTCTCAGTTTTTTAGCATTTCATCTAATATTTTGTTTCTTTTGTCTTTAATTATTTTATATCTGAATCAAATTAGACTCATTCTATTTCTTTGATCTTTATATTGCTTTCTTTTAGTGAGAAAAGTTACAGAACTGAATTGTATAACATTATTATTAATTATGATCTTCGTACCTTTACAAACACTAAAAGCTACTTCTTTCTAAACCAATCAACACTATTGTAGAGGTTCACTATTGTTTATTTTTCCACTTATTTCTTCTGTTTAAAATCTCCATAATTATGTTCGCTCCGTATAATTCTTCTGTTATTTATCTTTGCCACTCTTTTTTTTTATCACATTTAAAATAATATAAATTAGTACTATATATTTAATATATATTTATATATAGTTATATATAATTAATTGTTTAGCAAAGTATAGTATAATTGGCCTTATAAAGAAAAATCCAATGATATGTGGCAACCAGATGATCTTTTTTTCCATAACACCGAGGTCAAAACTATAAAGTTATAACTTTAATTAAGGTTATCTGCTTATCTCAGTTAAAAGAGATGTTAATAAATAAGGGAACTTAGGATGACGTATCTTCACATTTTGCATTTCCTTCAAAGAGAAATTTTCCATTTGCTCTACTGTCAAATTATGTGAATGTGAATCGGAAGAAGGAAGTTTTTTTTTTTAAACTTTTAAATAACTATTTACTTATTTATTAATACAATCTACCACAAATTTAAGAGCATTAAGTATTAGTGTTTAAATATTCATTCAGAAATAGAAGAAAAAACAACAGACAAAGAAGAAAAAGTAAATGATACAGTGCATGCTGAATTACAAGAAAAAAAAATTTAAACTATAATAGTAAACGAAAATAGTATCATGATATGTATAAATAAAAGTATAAATCTATATTAAAAAATAATAAATTTAATAATCCTTTAACTGGAAGATTCTTATGGTATTATATGGATTTAGTGAATGACACAATTTCTTCCTTATTAAACTATAATAGTTTAATTCATATCATACAGCAACGTTTCGGGAGATTTCCCCCATCTTCAGGCTGTTGTAACACAGTTATTCACTAAATCCATATAATACCATAAGAATCTTCCAGTTAAAGGATTATTAAATTTAGAATAACAATATGGTTATGAATGAAGACCATATGAAAAACATTAATGTAAAATTCTTACAAAATCTACGAATTGTGCTGCAGCATGACTGTGTAACAACAGCCTGAAGATGGGGGAAATCTCCCGAAACGTTGCTGTATGATATGAATTAAACTATTATAGTTTAATAAGGAAGAAATTGTGTCATTCACTAAATCCATATAAAAAATAATAATAAAATAAAGTTGGGCAAATAATAAAAAAAAAAAAAAATTATACACAAGATAAAGAAAATTATATTTAAATAAACTTTGAAACTAAAATAAATGCACATTCGCACTCGTAAAGAATATTTTTCATTCTGCAGGGTACCTCCGAGCCACCCCGTATGGAAGGCAAGGCAGGAATCTACGAGATCCTAGCGCTTCTCTTCCAGCCGCATCACTGGTATTGAAGGCCAGTGGAGACAGTGAGAGCTCTAGAACCGCATAATTCACAACTTGAGCGAATAAGCTAGCTAGAACTCCAACAACTATTTACAAAAGTTCTCGGGGCCAATACCGTTTCAACCTTCGGGAAGGATTATTATTTAAGTGTGGCTTGGAACCAAAAACATGGATGTTTGTGTCTTGTCTAGTAGAAACCAAGATTCCGGTTCGGGGAGGGGGGGGAGGGTGCTATTGAGTTAAAAGGGATTGGCGGACAGATTAGGGTGTAATGTTTGTTCACCACAGATGCAATATATTAAATTATTAATACCAGAAATGCAATACCTATGATTTTTTTATTTTATTTTATTATATTGTTTTTAATAAAGTAAACAATAATGCAGTTACAGAAGAATGTTTTTCTTCATAATTTTTTCTTATGTGTAAATTGTATATATTCTAATTTTTCAAACCTAAGGGCTATAGAACGATTCTATTTTTTATTAGATTGATCTGTCACCTAATTCTGTCCGATACACAAGTCTATATACTTGATACCAGTTATAATGGGAAGGAAAACGTTGTCAGAGCTATAGCGTAATAGTTACATGTCACTAGGGAGTGGTATAGCTCAGCTTAGCTCTCAAGCTGTGTAATATCTCAGAAGGCTTTGGAGCTTGGAGGCTGAGGTCGAGCGATGAATGGTCTCAGGAGAATCCTGATCCCTCCGACTGCTGAACATTTCCCCTCCGAATCGGGTCCAATCTCTTAACGTCTAGTGGAATCCAAACACTCATTACTACTCAATTGGGCGCTTTTATCTCTTTTCATATTAATATTTTTTAATCTTTAGATATAAATAAATAAAGAGATATAAAAATATATTATTATAAAATGATTAATTAAAATGATATATTGTCAACTTTAATGCTCCCTTTGTCTTCTATATTCGTTGAAAATGATTTATTGAAAGCAAACTTTTGATACAACAAATTTCCATAATAATTTACGATGGAGGTTCCTCAAATTAACGCGATACAGCGAGCAGAATAGATACAGCTTTAGGAAAACATAATGCTATGTGACCTAATTTCCTTGTTGGATTAATGTTCCTATATCCCGCATTGCAGTAACTGTACAATATATGCATGTGTTCACTATGTGTGTCTATATCTCTCGGTACAAATATACATATGTGTATATATTATTTATGTTAAACGTCTGTGGTGGATTATGCCTTTTTATTATTTTAAATAAATTAATTTGATCATGATTTATAAAATATGTTGCATATAAAATTTTTTTTGTTTCTTAAAGATAATTCGTGATTTATCTTAGTTACAGTTTAAAACTATTATTTATTATACGATTTCGGCCTCATACAAATTTTCTTAAATTAAAAACATACTTTGGAAACATATGTTGCTCAGTAATCCTCAAAAGATGTATAAAATAATGAAAAAAAGGCGAAAAATGCATAAATAAAACACGAGTTTATAATTTGGCGCATGCACATTCAGTTGTTTTTTGTTTTTTTTTACAATCAATTAAATAGTTCCTTGTTTCCATAGTGATGAATTAGTTTTATGTTTAGTCAAACCTACATATACTTGATTAAGCCTTTCAGTTGAGAAAATGACTTGCTCTAAAAAATCATTCATAGTATTTTCAACATTGATTCCATGACAATTTAGCATTAAGTAAATGTTGCAAAATGGGTGTAAATTTTATTAAAACTATATTTCTGAAAACTGTTGAAATTTGAGTTAGTCAATTTGTCAACTGAATGATTCATTTGTAAAATTAATTCGAAAAAGTATTGCCTCAACGAATAATTTATAAGTACCTGTTCTGAAATGAGTGAAGATTAATTTCAACTCAAAGTAAGGAGATGAGTACTTAAATCAAACTAAATAGTCCAATGTGATATTTTATTTTTAACATAAAAACAATGTCTGCTATAGGTGAGTATAGCTTCCTCACCATTCCGACTCTATAGATAGTTTTTTTTTTTCTGTCTCCTTCAATAGATATCTTTTATGGTATATATTTGTTAGATAATTTTAAAAAGTATTGCATTTATGTTTATTAAGTAAATAATTAGTCAGGTAATTATCTGTATTTGAAGATTTAAAAATAAATTCTAATATTTTTTTTATCCTTTTCAAAGGCCAATAGTCTTGACAAACGAAGAAGAATAGGAAAATTATTTTGTTGGGGTTTCTTTTACAGTATTGATAATGCATTTTAGAGGTTATAGAAGCTGAGGAACATCATAATCATGGTAAAGAGAACACGTGAAGATGTATGTAAGCTAATTTAATTTACGGAATCCGATAAAATCTATACGGTAACAACTATGTAGCATCCCAAACAATCCCTAAAAAATCAACAAAGTAGGATTAACGGTTCCATGTTTTGACTTCAGGCAGACATGGAACTATTGATAATTTTTAATTCTGAGGTAATATTTTTTTTAATATTTTAAATTTCTGCATGTATACAAAGTATGGAACTAAAAAATTGTTTCCCCTTTTATTCCGGACTATTAGAACCGCTAAAAGCATATTCTATTTATTGAAAACAAAGACATCAATAAATATAATAAAAATAAGTTAGAATGTATGGTATGGTGGAATAAGATGTTAGCTACCTGTTCACGCGAAGCACTCAATATGAACCCTAGGACGGTTCCCATCTTCATCAGCCGCTGGTTCATAATTAGAGTTTGGAGGAAGAGGTATCTTCATAACAGCTGGTGGCATCCAACCTCTCTCCCTTCTAGAAATTTCAGCAGATCTCAAATCAACCTAATAGGATGAATATCTCACTTGCCATAACTTTATAACTAGTTATGATGTATCCTTTATCATTTTGTATAGTTAATTAAATTTATATTTTACAAATGAATACATTTATAGTATATGAAAAAAATCACTATATTATTTATTAGTTGCTATGTTGCGTATTTGGATGTATTTATTGACTATAGTCATTAATATGAATGACGATTTTGAGGCTCAATATTGTTTTAGAATCAATAAATAAATCAAAATACGATATATACCAAGCAACAAATTTTCTGCGATAGATTTATTGGTTTTTACAACAAAGAAACACTTCATTCAAAAAAGTAGTTCCGCTTAATTGCATTGGGTTGCTATACACACAGCATACTAAATCTAGTAGGACAAATGCTTGTTATTCCTATATAACATAAGTATATAGATTAAATATTAAATTATATTAATTATAGTAATACATGATTTTTTTTTCTTATTGTTTTAGTTCTTTTATATTATCCTTTTTCTACATTTTAATTTTTTTTTTTCTTCTTTTTTGCTTTCATTCGTTCTACAGAACAGAAATACCATGTGGTCATACTCAATTCTATTTAATTAAAATCTAAAAAAACTCCTCGTTTTACATCCGTAAAAAAATAAATACATTTAAATAAAAGCAATAAATATATAGGTGATAATTATAAAGAGTTATAAACCATTAAAAATAAAATAATAATAAAAATAACTCATAATTAGTAATAAAATAACAAATAGGACTATAGAAAAAGTAATAAATATATTTATTGAGAAGGTAATAAATATTAAATTGTAAAAAGTGAAATAAAAATTGAAATAATTGGGGAAGATAATTGAGGGGTGCGGTCAGCAAAGAACTACATAAATAAACAAAACCATATTTATTTACTTTATGCCGACGTTTCGACTTGAGTTTCGGGTCTTCATCAGGGGTTATGGCGTAGAAGGTAAGCCTGCAACTCCGCCATAACCCCTGATGAAGACCTGAAACGCAGGTCGAAACGTCGGCATAAAATAAATAAATATGGTTTTGTTTATTTATGTTGTTCTTTGCTGACCGCACCCCCGACCATCTTCCCTAATCATTAATCTACGGTCAACTATCTACACCTCATCAAAAATTGAAATAATTATTCAACCTGATTAAAAAACACATCGTTACTATTTATCCTAATAATACCGTTATTTAAATTTAGCTAGTTATATTAAAAAACCTAATGAAGTACCTTCACAAAAAAATTAAATTGTATATCTCATTCACCAAATAAATTCAATAAGTACTGTAAATAGTAACTAATAAATAATACCAATTAGTTGGTTAATATATATAAACATAAACATATAATAAATATATAATATAAGTACCAGTTCATGAGAAATCTACCAAAATTACCAATATGAGCCTCATTTTAATTTATTTTATCTAATGGATCTAAAGATATTTAAATAACGATATTAGTAACTTAACTGACAATGATGTGGAATGTGCATGAACAATCCACAGAAATAATAATTTTTACACCAAAAAACATTTAATGTACCGATCGAGTTTCTGGTTGTAATGAAAACGACATAAAAATAAGAGTTTTAAAAAATAAATAAATGATGTTTAAAACTATGAAAACTTGATTCAGAATTCATCGTTTTAACACAAAGTAGAAATTTTCTGACTGTGTAAGCATAAATTAAAATTCAAAATTTAGTAGTTTAAGATCAGTCCTAGACTCCGATTGAATATGTTACTTTAATTGTGGTTACTTCAAAATTTCGATGAATTGGTTTCGATTTTAAACAACTTATATTCCAGATGGGTTGATTCGTTAAAATTTCTTTTTTATGTAATAATAAATATTTTTTTCATTTTGAAAGCTGTCATCTTATTATTTGGACTTTGGAAGTATAGTCCTTCGTTGTAAATGTTTAAAAGTAATTTTTTATAACTTTTTTAACATGGCCGTTTAACTGTTGGACGTTTCTTTTAAACGTTTTGCTAGTCACTGTTTAGTAACTTATAACTGTTATTTATTTGCATGGAGACAGCCCTTAGCTGGGGCTCCCTGCGATTTATAAGTCTGTTAATTATAAATTATTTCTATAGTTTAATTGTCCACTTCCAAGTAGTCAGTGAGTGAAATTCAATATAATAACTTCTTTAAAAAGTTTTACTTAGAAATCACTGTTTTTTCCGTCCACAATGAATGCCTGGAAAATAACTCAAAGTCTAAGTTTTGTTGTTAGCGCGTTGCTTTTTATTTTCAGCTCAAATCAGTAATAATTTGATGTAATTACTTTTACCTTTTATGAGTATTTTTTGAATTCCTAGTACGGATATTATTGTTTAATTGTGTTATGCTATCGGCTTTGAAGTTAAATTCGAATTTAGCATTCTGTATAATCAACGAAACAAAAGCAATCGTAATTTAATTAAATATTGGCCGCGAGCCTACCGTTTTGAATGTTTTTTTTTCTATATCTGTTTTCTCTCTGTGTGACATATTTCTTCGATAAGAACAAAAATATATTCTTTCAGAGTTGTAATAAAAGTCACCGGTTGGGAGGAGGTTGGAGTGGGGAGGGCGGAATGTGGAAAGTTAAAAGACAGTTTAAACAGAGATGTTAAATATATGAAACACAATAGGGGGGTGCGATAAGGGAGATACAATTGCCGATTGCGGATCCTCGCAGCCATTGTGGAACCAGCCGCTAGGAAAATTAGTAGGAGCAAGTTGTATTATCAAGGCGCACTTTATATCCTCACCAATCAGCTGGTGAATTGTCCTACTCCAACCCCCTCGGGCTATATATTCTCCCACCTGATAAGCACTGTCACCCGACTTAGGCCCTCCTTAGCTAACCTATCCGTTAAATTCCTACCATTAACACCGTATCTGGGTTAGAAAGTGTGGTACTTCTCCACGGTCTTCTGTTGGCCAAGTCTTGAGATTATTCATCTCCTATTTTCATTGCTGGATATTCCTCAAACGGATAAGGTCAATACTCAAAATTCGATAATCTGTATTCAAATACATGTTATGGTTCATCTTTTGTAAAAACATATTATGGTCATACCTAACGCAACTGATCGTAATAAGTTGATGCTATCATGTTGGAGAAATTAACTCCTGAAAAGCTTATCAATCTGCATATGAATATCGCTCTGGTTTTGAATGTATTCTCTTATAAAATGTTGTTCTGGTGTATGAAAAGGTGGACGTCAGGCGAATAGGTTGAGTGTTGTAAGATTTTGTAGCCCAACCCATGCTGTCGTCTGTTATCGTATGATAAAATTTAATGAAATGGATGTTTAATTAGATTTAATGTTTATCTCATAAAGAGTAGTCAAAGCACTTAATACTTGGTGCCGGATAAACATCCGAATTTTGAAAAATTTTCGGTCTTATTTTAATACGCCCTAAATGTAAGCTACAAAACACAGTGAATCACATGTCGCAAGTGGCGTCACAACGTGAAATGTCACGCTGTGTATCTGGTTACCCTCATTACAAGTGACACATGCTGGTCAGAGTTAGATGGAATAACAACTGGATCGGGTAAAAGTACACTGTTGTCACAACAACGGATTTGCCCATCCCGGATGAAGCCAAGAATCGGGGATCATCATAGCGAACTAAGAAGTTAGGAGAAGACGGTTGCACCGCTTGGACCCATTTATTTATTGGAACTTAAGAAGAGGCTCCCTAACATAATGCATGTATCGGGATCCTGAGATTGCACACTTGGCATTTATAAATTTGACGGAACGGGGTCTTTTGTTACTAACTTGTACACCACACGCTTGGATTCTCATTGAAAGCTTCAGCTGAAATTGTCACTTCGACGCTCGTTTAGTGCATCTAATATAACTCAAACAAAATATAAATATCATATGCAACATCTCAACTTTTGTTAATTATTTTCAGATTTGGAGGAGCCTATTACTTCCGCTTTCTGCTCACTTTCAATCCCCACACTCTAATTCTTTTCTATCCCCACCTTGATCGCTTTGGCGTATATAAGAAATTATATTTAAGATAGGAATCATCATTATTCTAAAGTACCCTAAGAGTAGTGGGAAAAAGTTGTCAAATGAAAGTCTTGGAGACAAGTTCAGTATTATGTAGGTCATAGTTATACACGGTATGTCATAGACTCAGTGTCCTCTCTTTTAACATAAAAAAATGTATCTTACATCACTTTGCGGTCACATTTTGGTAATAGTCGCAGTGTTGATTGTATAACATTGGTGCTCGTGATTGCAGACTCTTCGTTTACGATTTCATAATAATTTACACGAATATGCTGACGTTCCAATTTAGAGCATATTTAAGGTTTAATATGAGGAGGAAACCTTCCTTCAAATGTATGGAAGGTCTCCTTTCTTTACCTACTTAACTGAATCAAACCTTGGAAGAGGTGTTACTGGGCACTTAGTTTCTGTACGTTTGGAATCAGACTATTCGCTAATCGACTAACTTCATTTGGGAAAATAGATACTCAAAACAAAAGTTTTGTATTAAGTGTTCTCCCTTATAAACTCTGTAAATGATTGTGTTTCCTCCTGTTTCTCCCAAAAATGTGCCCTCAAACTATCTGAATGCCCTGAAAATGCATATGTTGCAATGTTCTATTGGATAACTCGTTGAAACCTGTGAACCGAATGGTGGGGAGTATATGGATTCTAATCAAGGCTGGAGACCTCAATATATTGCTCCAATTACAGCCTACGGTGGAGGTGGGGCGGGTGTTGGCGTGGGCCGGGATTTACTTAGGACTCCTACAGGCCCCAAATTGTCTATTCAACGATATACGGAGAAACTAATTAATATCTTCCAAACACCTAAGCTCTGTTCGGGTAGGGATTTTTTAAATTTAAATCTCAAATATATGTCGATAACTTATTAAATCGATTATCGTTTATTGATGGTTACAATTAGTTTATAAATTACAGTGACAAGTAGATGGACATCTAAAAATAAGAGGGATGAATAACAGTTTTTAAAGTCAAGGCTAATCCCATAAAGTGATGATAAGAAATATGAGGATATGATCCATATCGTGTACAAATGTGCGAAAAATATCCAAAAATTAAATAAAGAAGTGAAAAGTAGCGATTGTTTTTCCTTGTAAAAAAAGAAATAATATAAAATCTGAACCCTTTAACACAACTTTAATATTTTTTAATGTTCAAGAAATTATTAGTTTTAAGATTTTTTCAAAAAAATTTATGTTTATGATAATTTCAGTTTTTTTTTTTTTTCCTTTGGATTTCTATATGATTTTTTTTTTACTTTATTTATTAATTTTGTTTGCAACTGTAAATAATATTTTGCAAACAGGGAATGAGATGTATTAAAAAAAAAATGCCATCCCAGCATGAAGGTTAAGGTCATCTAATGATACATCGCATTAAAATTGAAATTAGAAAATCAAATGAGTAGGTCCAATATGCATTCAAAATAAAAAATACATTTGTAATTTTTTTTGTTCAATTGCTTAAAGCATCTGTGTAAATGAATACTAGTGATTTTAATTTTTAGATTGATCAGAATCAATTTGAAAAAATGGCTTTGGGTGATGATTCAATTAACCGGACAATTGAATCATCATCCAATAAGATAATTATTTGAAAGGCTGTCATATTTAAATTTAAATAATTGAAGCTTCATTTTGACACGGTCAGCATTATTCTTAATTAATTCAATTTAAGCATCAACCTAAATTACTATATTTTTACTGAATAAAAGCTGAACTTATCGGTTAAACTAGTTATACCCATTTATGGTTTTGGGATTTTGGGTTTGGATGGGCTTCAGTGAAAAGATGTATAGTCCTCTCGGAGGACTTTTTTTCGACTCTCATAGTAATTATTTACAATTTTACTATTTATGACAGAACATCAACTTGCACGTACCCGTTTAAGTAGGCCCACTTTCCAGGCTAGTTTCGTGCTGTAATGTTGATTTTATTTTAACATTTATGTTCATTTTAAAATTAATTATTATTATTGAATGATTGTTTATTTTTTTATTTCTTATAGCGTAAGAGTGGATGTACTGCAAGTATTGTCAAAATGTTAGATATGTCATTCATCTTTACAATTTTTGTTGAAAAAAAAACTCAACTATTAACTATTCATAAATAAACGTAACAGTCAGTATCGTTTTATTTTGGTTAGTTTTTCTGAACATGAATTAATCCAAAAATGTTGTGCTCCACGTAATATTCAAATAGCACTTCAGCAATAAGAAAAATTGCTATTAAAAGTTCATAAATCGAAGTTTTTTTTATAATCTATGAACTATAGATTATATAAAGTAGTATATATTAATATCTCATAACAGTATTAAGCATACGGATCGTTAAGCTCAGCCCGACCTTGGTGGCCTTTTCATTTATTACACTAACACTTTTTTAATTTATATATCTTTTAAACAAAATATAATTTGAATATAAGAAGATGGTCAGGGTTGCGGTAAAAAAAAGAACAATTAAACTATTTTAATGTCCGACGTTTCGCTCCACTTTGCAGGGCTTCATTAGGGCTAAAAAGAAAAAAAACAGAATATTACAACAATATAAATATTGTTACAATAACAAAATTTGTTATGGGTTGTAGCAGATTCAACTATTTAAATAATTTTTTATTAGAATTAATGATTCTATTCTATATAATGATTCTACGAATAATATAATCCAATAGAATGCTTTGATGTGCAACTCTTTTTAATGGCTTATCATTATAACTTTTTACTGTAAAAAGTAGATTTAACGAAGTAGCTTAAACGTGTAATGCGACCAAAAAAAATTTATAAAAACTTTATTAAAACTTTCCTCTGAAAAATACCATTTTACTGGATTATAACTTCTGCGCGCATTCATGACGAAACAGTTCGTCTGAAAAATAAGTTGATAAATCGTGGAAACTTTTATCTATCCTACTGAAGTACTTAGCGATATTTCATTGTAAGCGCGTGTTTTTTGAGTTGTTTCTACAATCGGTAGTACTTTCATGATGAGTAATTGTTTTCAAAGTAAAAAATTGTCACTTTCTCTAAATATTATATATATGGTATGTAGTGAGACGATATGATATATAGCCATCGCTGCTGCAAGCGTATACGAAGATTAGCAGCGCTGGAAATACTATTTGCTGTCATATCTAGAGGAGGGAATGGCAAAGCAAACATTTGTCAGTAATGCCAGCCGTTCCTACATCATTTGTACAGCCTTCCTGTTTGTATAAGCGCTACTGTAGATAAATGGCCTACCTCTTCCAAAACACTGTTACCGTTTAGATCATATCGAAATTATTTTAGATAACTTCTCTGGTAAAATATTAAATATAAAGAGCACTCCAGGAAAAATAAATCTGTATTCGTTTAATGTCAGATTTTCGGTATAAGATATGAATATTTAAGTATGAATTTTCATAAATTTTTCTTTCTCTGTCAAATTAAATTTTAAAATTAACAAATTAATCTCATTACCTGTGAAGCGGTGAGAGGGATGCGCTGGGATCTCAAAGAGCCCTGCTCTACCCCCCTTCCAGATACGTGGGGGATAGAGTGGACTCGGGGATCCTCAGGTCGATAGTGTAAATATTGTATAAAAAAGTACAAATGTCATTTAGTGATTATTTTAATTTTATTATATTTCTTTTTATCATATCATTAGAGAGAAATTTTATTTAGTTTTATATATATTTTTTTCATTTACTTATTTATTTTATTTTATTTTAGTATTAATGTGATCAGTTATCACTATTACCTATTGCCCAACAATGGTATATTGTAATATTTATCAATGAATAATGTTTTGAAAAAAAAAAAATTATCAAATCCGCAAAAGTAAGCCTCTGGTTGTAAAGATCTTCGTTTCTTTGAAAACCAGTATCAGGACCTACCACTAGTTCAAACAGTCAAAAGCCTTTTAAAAGTTCATCTCCTTCATTTGGCTTTTTTAATTTTTTTTTTCTTGGTCAAAAGTAAAATGTTCTGAAAAATATGTTATCCCTCGACTACTAATTTTAATCTAAACAGTTTTATTGATTTTCCCAACATCGAATTAATACTTGTAATATAAAATTTCATTTCGGAGCTATAAGCAATATTGTCTAGGAAGGATTCCTTGGCGATTGGGGAGAAAATTCCTTTAACAAAGTTTTTTATGATAGATAATTCAGCTATTTCATACCATTGTTAGAAAAGATTAAGTAAGAAGAACATTTAGACGAGATTGGAAACGAGGCTCAAACATGATCTGAAGATCGATAACCGAAAACATACAGACATATCTTACTATTCTACAGACAGAGGTTGGTGCTTCAACTTATCGGGATGGTAACAAAATCTACAATTTCTGTAAAATTTACACAACTTACCGGGGGTCTAAAAATACTCCCTGATATGCTCCATTTCTATAAACATTTTTTGAAAACTGGTCTCTCTAAATAGCGTTTAAACAATTTATATGAATAATACCCTCTTTGAATATTCTTTTACCTCAATTTACGGAGTTTAAAGTACTTTCTAAAATAAATATACTCCTCATAAATTACTTAAATATACTCGTAATGAATTTTTGAGGTCCAGGAATCCGAGTTTCCGACTATTGAATCCAGTATAATATACTGAAATTTCATAATAAATCAGATTCTCTAATTGAAGAGGTTTATTATAAAAGTATTGGAAGACGATAGTTAATCAAATGACGTAGATTGGAGGAAGTTAGGCCGGGTGGCGGTCATTAAAGGTATCAAAATCGTAAAAAAAAAACTATTTATTGTTTCTTACATTGAAAAATCGTTTGGTTTGATTTCGCACTCATAATTTTTTATAATCCGAATTTGAACTGAGGTTTTGTTCTTATCTTTAGTTAGGATAGACACAAAAACAAAATTAAGATGTTAACTTTTTCTTTATTATAACTTTATGTTAGTTTTTATTTCGGTTTAAAATGATTAGATTTCCGTTGTAAAGTGGCATAGTTTTGATGCTTTGGTTAGTCTTAAGATATCATAATTTGTGTAAATCAAAGAGATTTATTTTAATTTACTTCTTGTACTAAAAAGTTTCAATAAATCAGATTATTGTGCTTTCAAAAATCACTCATCAGTTATTCTCTTGTTAATTCGGTTTTCGGTATACATTTTCTTTCCAAAAGTCTACAATTAATTAAAATAAATATGAGGGATAGAAACAATAGTTTTACTAGATTAGGTTTGGTGGATTTTGCCAGGTGTGAAATCGGAAGCCGGTAGCTGACCTATGATTTCAAAACATTTGTCTTATTCTGATAAATTTTATTTTGGAATAATAAGTTTAAAATCTCTAATCTACTATTCAGATTACTAAAATAGAAAAAAACAATTTTAAATGGGATAAAGATATTTCTAAAATATTTAAAATTCTTTTTTTTATCTCTCCATCCATTGCTGTGAACTTTAAAACTTGTACCACAGATAATGTTTTAGGAAGCCCCCTCAAACATATTAAATGGTAGTTTAAAATGCTGCCATCTAGTAGAAGACAAGAGAAGTACCCAATGAGCAACTGGACACGTACCGAGAACAAAGACTGATGAGTGAACTACAGGCTATCTAGGGCAACTTCATGTTGCTGATACTCAACTATCACTCAGTATGAGTGAATAATTTAATCAACACAGCCAGGCTAGGGATGTAATCAGGAGAGAACAGAACAAAACAATAGAGCTAATATTCAAGATCCACAGAAGCTCAATATCAGTAGTCAACCATCAAGTAAATAGTTATATCATTCATTAATGAATTCAGTAATCAAAATTATAACTAATCAAACTAATTAACATTGTATGTTTTTTGTGAAACCAAATATAACCCATTGTATTATCATTTGTACAAGAATATAGGCTTATCCCTATTTAAGCATGATTCACCATGTATCTCATTATTTAAATCCATAAAATACAGTCCACTCCAGTAAAAATCCAGTACGAGTAAAATTTATAAAACTCAATCACTGCAGATTTTGATTAATCTCAGACTGCGGTGATTGAACAAATAAATTGAATGATTTTATGTTTGTTTTAAGAATAAATATTACAAAATTTACATCTGTATATAATAATAAATATAACCAAAATAGTAAACCCTAAAAATAAAGTTTATCTTGAAAGTATATATACCTTCTTTTTTGTATGACATTATTAAGATTTTATAGTTGGGGACATATCCTTACGTTTAACATTGAATCCGATAAGATTGTCCATAGTATACAGTTTGACTAATGATGATATTATTTATGACAATGATTGGAAAATATTACTTATGGCTTTGTATATGAATATATATTTTTTGTTTATATTTTGTTTTTATTTATCTATTGAAATTTACAACTGTAATAGAATAAAAATACATGTAGTGAATGTGGTATTGTGAGTTCTGTTAAAATGTCATCACTCGAGGCCACCTTCTTTTTAGACAAATCGGAGTGTTAGCAGGAAAGAGGTAACTATGTTAAGTTTGTTTAGAAAGGAAGTAATATATATCTGGTTGGTACTAGAACCGTATCATATAAAATATCAAGTTCTCTGTGAATAATTTTATTTGTGACTAAGTAAGGAGCATTGTGGATTTTATGAAAGATTTTAAATTTTAAGGATTGGTTACAGAAAGAATTAGATGATATAGCCCTAAAGCTCAACTACGATTGTCCGAATACGCCTTATTGTATTTATGTAAACCAGTCTTTTGTAATGGATTGAAAACTTGGACCGTTTGTCTGGTAAGTGTTGTATCAGTTGTAAACGACTTGCAGTTTCCTGTTTTTTTCTATCTTGGATGGGGATTCGAGTTCGTCGTTTGTGCAGATTTAGTCCGAAATATCGGATTTGTTGAATGATGCATCATTTTTTACTTTAAAAAATGTTTTATGTTTAATTCGGATTAGCATAGTGTTTATTCTTTTTACAATAAACTACTCAACAAATGCAATCTGCAATATCCCTTAATCCATTTTTATTTTTCATAATTAATCATAAGCAAAACAACTATTCGAATAATGTTTGTAATATATCGAAGGAGTAGGGAAGAGGCCGGAGGGAATATTCATGAAAGGGTTAGAGGAAAGATATTCGGGCGCCCTAATGGCCTCTAATCACAGGGCCGATTGTTATTTAAATTTATGTAAATTGTAAGGGCACTGAAGGCTATGGGAGGGGGTAAAAAAGGAAGGTGGTCCTCCGGCCAATATTATCAGGCTTTGTCCAAAGGAGGAATATACAATCCTAAATGGCTGATTAAAAAATTTATAACTATATTTCATCAGCGTGGTGCTAAGGAAAAATGATTTTCCCTCATTACATAACCTGCTCTTACTATCTAATCTCTAGAACTAGGATTTTGTATGTTGGAGCTTGTTTTTAAGTGTACATAACTCCATCTACCTCTAGGTATCTCAGTTATTAATTGGATTTTGAGGTTAGAGCACCTCACACTAGCTAGACATCTAGCACCTACAACTACTGAAATATTAAAATAGTCAAAAAAATGTTACATAATTCCTTCATCTAATTACCCCTTGAATTAATAGCCATAAACCCATCTTACTGTTGTATTTTTTATTTTAAAAGTGGTTCCCATTTTCATTTATTTTTTTACTTGACCAAGAAAAAACTCCCATCTCAAAATATAAGTTAAAAACTGTTTTTTAAATTTTTTTTTGTATTAATTTCTATGATCCATGGGGAAAATAGGAAAAATTGAAATTAGGACAGGGGGTTGGTAGAGAGAATTTTGATGGAATCAAACCCTTTAACTACATTTGATACATTTTAAGAGGAAATTGAGGAAAGGAAATATGACGAATATAGATGGGAAATACAGTCTTGTGTCTGATGGTGGAGCTTACCAGTTTTTTTTTTTCCGAACCCTCTAAAACAGAAATAAAAAGTGATTAGTAAGTGCATTACTGTAAAAAAGAAAAGTAATTCGTGTTGTGTCTTACTACCTTTGATATTTTAAGGTTACCTGTTATGTTTAATGTCATATATGAGCTATCGATTCTAAAAAGGAGCTATTTTAAATCCGGAGGTACTTAGTTTACCAGTTGTCTTCTTGTCAGTGGTAAATAAGCAGTCCTTAGTCGAGTCTGAGACTGTGTATGTGTGGTCTCCTTCCTTATGGGCGTCCTGTTGGTGTTAATGTCTAGAATAGTGGGTTAGTGGAGTATTGGAGACTATCAATGAAGTAGATGTGAGATGAATTCAGTCACTGTTGGGATTCCAGATGTCCAATGATAGTAGTTAGTTTTTGATCTTTGGAAAAAAGAATGCTAATATCATAATAAAATCATACGTCTCGGAATACTATTTTAAAACTGTTAGAGTTTCTTCGCTTTTGTGTTATATTAGCTATATACTGTAATATAGTAGTTATATAGGAGCTCTTATAAAAGGGCCAGTCTAAGAATACTTTTATAAATTTGTGATTTGAGGCGAAGAGAAAGGCTAGGAGATGCTAGCAGGTGATTGAGCCTGTAAGCTTTTTTTTTTCTTTTTTCATACCCTCCCGTCAAGATTTTAGTGAGTATTTGCGACGTGCATATAGGAGGTATGCTATATGTGTAGTTAGTGTGAAGGATACCTTGGATTACCTTTTTGGTATTGTAAGGTTAGGTGAAGGGTCCAATGAAGGTTGTAACTTGGTTGGCTTACGCTAGTGGTTTAAGCGTATTGCATCGGTGGTTCAGTGTTACAGCCTGTAAGCCATTTTATTAAACAGCTTTTATATGTAATTGCAGCGATTCTGATTTCTAGGGTCCTATTAGAGTCCAGATCTCGTAGTCGTATATCAGAGGCTTATCATAGCAAGAAGAAGAGAATAGAAGGCTCTGTCCGTCCTTGTTATACGCTGGTATATGATTTTTTTTTTTTGCTGTTTTATGATTGTATACATCTATTTGGTTGATAGTTCGTATTTGTGTAAGCTATGTGGTGTATCTGCAAATTTTATTATCTTGGGTTTTGTTGCATTTATGATGATATCAATAATTAAAAAATAAAACATAGTGTGGAAAACACCCTCTCTACCCTAGGATCTTATCAATCGACGTGTCAAAATCTCATGAAGGAGATCATAAAACCAAAAATAATAAAAGGGAATCGTTCCTGACCAATCCGTTTTTCTAAACCCTGATTTAGCGACGGTGTTCTCACCTTTCAACATTAATTTAGAACAGGAAGAGGAGAAATAAGTTAAACAAATTAGTTAAATCTAGGAACATTAAAAAACTGCTTAAATTTTTATTTTTATAAATTCCATTTATTTTGGTTAATAACATCAACTGATAAGTAAATGATGTTTGCACCAATGAAATCTCTATTTACTTAATTAATCCCAGGGAGCAGCGAATTTCTGACAGTTGTTACAATATTTTTTCGGCTTTGAATTTATTCAGCTCTGATGGTGCTACATTACCTTAAATGTTGTAAATATTTAGTTTATTCTTACATTTCTATTCTTAAATTCATTTTAAAAGTAAAATATCTTACTTTTGCTTCTAGAAATGATTGTTAGAGATTTTCCTACTGATGCTGAAAAAATGTACAATTTCTTCCAGTTGTTGAGATATAATTGCCTCTGAGCCTCTTCTTTCCTTCAAAAGAACCTCTGGGATGGACAGATCAATTATCAACGTAATCACATTTTAAATTTGAAGTTCCCCGTTGAAGACCACGGCAATTCAAATTGGGTTATAGGGTAATAGGCTGGAATATTGGCTTTGTAAAAAACGTTATCAAAGGTGATGACACTTTGCCCTCAATAATATCTGCGGCTTAGAGCAATTACAACCAATAATACAAATAGAGGTGAACGAATCTGAAAAACTGAAACTGAGAGTTTTCAGGGACTAGGATGGACATAATGTTGTGCCCACATAAAATTATATTTATAGGCTTTTCTGAGAAGGATTTTTTTTTTAAATCCAATTTTCAACGTTGCTTAAAAAATAAAAACCCGTCGAAAAATACATTGGTTGTTGTTTGAAGTAGGGAGCTGGCTGACATTGTATGTCTGTATATTCATGTATGTATTCACTACCTTTTGTACTCTTTATGTACTATATTTTTTGGACTAGGAATGATAATTTGTATTTATTAATAAATAATATATTAACATATAAGAACATTGAGGAATAAAATCATTACAGTTTATTATATATTTTATATATAATAAACTGTAGCGGCACAGCAATTTTAATGTTTGCATTATAAAAAAAAAAATATGTTGAATAACTAATTTAGGTCTCTAAAATGATTTAAGCGATGATAAAAAAAGTAATATAGAGTAAATGTAATACACAATAGCAGAGATAGTTAATAAATATGGAATTACAGGATACGATCAAAGCTTAAATTTTTACTCAAGACTGGGAAATATGTACTTACTACTTCTGTGAAGTTGACTATCGACATATTAATTCTCGGAACGTCCACATTCTGTTGTAGATATACAAACTAGTGAATAAAAATTAAAATCAATGATCAATTTCATTATGAGGTGTTTATAGTTGAATATTGATTAATATGAGGAGAAGATGATGGAGTGTTCAGTGAGCAAAATATACACAAATAAACAAAAACTCATTTGTTTGTGCCGACGTTTCGAACTGAATTTCAGACCTCCACCAGGGCTGAAAAAACAAAAAAGAGATGTTTATTTATAATTTTTATTTTATTTTTATGTTTCTCTGTTATATGTTAGTTATCTCTTTTTTCAGCGCTGATTCTTGCCTGAAATTCAGGTCTAAACATCGACAAAATAATTGATTTTTTATTTATTTTTGTATTTTTTGCTGACCGCACCCCACGACCATATCCTCAGATCAGTATTATAGGTGTAAGTGAAAACGTTATATTTTCAAGTAAAGTCTCATGAAAAATTTTACCATATCCTTTAAGTCCTTATTTATTTATTTTCTGTACATCAATATGTGGCGTAGTTTAAAATCTTTTTAAAGATGTAAATTAAACATTTTTGTTTAAAAAATAGCTTAACTTATGTTAAGTTAATCATCGTTGTAATTATTATTTAAAACTTAAAAATATTCAACTTAAACGTTTATGTTTCCTTTGCTAATATTTAATTAATCATTAGTCACTTGTTGTATTGAAAAAAAATATTCTCAGTTTTTTTTTTTTTAAATTGAGAATGCTTATGTAAAAATAGTTCGATGAGAAAGCGCGGAAGAACGCTCTAAGAATGATATACAAACATGTTATTTTATCATGTTTTTTTAAACAGTCTTATGAAGACTGGAATGCATGCGGGGCAAGATGATATATGTGCTATCACTTTTGGTTATGGCCAGACACCTAATTAATTTTGTTTTCATATTGACCGCTTTATTATTACCGAAACCGGGTTCCGGGTTGTATATTTTATTCAAGTTGCTAGTTTACATTAAATCTTAGATCGTTAGCGTCAGAGCTTGCGTGCCCAATGAAATACGCAGCGATAAGATAATCTGTGAGGCGCACGGGGGCGGGCTATATATGTGCTGTTTGATCTAATCAAAGGAGCTAGCATACTGTGTAGCTAATATAGCGAATGTCAACCTCATTTCGCTGGCTGCCAGTTGTGCAGTAACATCTTGATCCTGTTCGCAACATATCTCGTATCTCATCGCTTGGTAGAATTCTGTATTTACTGTTTCGGCTGGAGGTTAGAGAGTAAAATGCTTTTATCATCCGATAATTGATGAAATGCTTTGACCTTTCAATATATATCTCGGACTTCATTAGAAACAATTACTTTCCATGCAAAATGTAGTTGATATTAGTTCTATTAAAAATATTAAAATTGATAAATATTTATTTTATTATAATAGGGTACGAAGTCATAAACCTATGTACAAATCTGTTATGTTTTTAAAAAGCACTCTTTTTAATTATTTCTAAACTAAAACCCAAATTTTTATTCAACAACATATTTAATTTGAGCGTTTTTTTTTTAACCATCAATGAAAAGGTGTTTTGGGATTAGTGTACCCAGATACAATTAGTGTTTTATTTTATGTATATTTGCATATTTGGACTATTTCAATTTTAAAAAAATATAAATAATAAATTAAAATGTAACAATTAAGACAAAATTCCAAAGCACAATGTAATATTTATATTTATTTAATTAGTGATACAAGAACCAATATAATAAACGGTACCTTCAACTATTAATTTCTAACAATTGGTAGGATTTTTTTTTCATATTTAGTGTTCCAATTCTTCTTCTTGTCAGTTTTGAACATTACACTCCGCATCAACTTTAGTTTGTAGCTTATTTTTCTTCCGTGTAATTATATTTATTTTGCATCGGGAATTACAAATAGAGACAATAGAGGATTACATCAAAAAAAGGTTTATGAAGTTCCACTCCAACTTACCTACAGTTAAAGGAGCAGTGACCCATAATTTGGGAAACCCAACCACAACCGGAAGACTGAAGCCCAGACTGCTGTAGGACAATCTGTTATATACCCAATATTTATCAGTTCTGTTGTTGTCACTCTAAAACTTTATTTTACTAAACTTCTTTTCTTTTTTCTCTTTATCGATTTGTTAAATTGAATTTTTTTCCATTAGAAGTAACTATTTATTTTGTCATATCCATGAATGCCATTGTTTTGGTTATTAAATTTACTTTTATCTTTCATTAAGAATTATTATTTTAATCTAAATTTTTGTTTTATTTTTAGCATTGTATATAGTTAGGGGTGTCTTTTGTTAAAAAAAAAGAAGAAGAAAAATTTGCAGCTCTTACATTAACCATGTAAGGCCAACCAGGTCGATCAAGCATTAAATAAATACACAAATAAAAAAAAATATTTTTATTACTCCAAAAGTAAGTGCGTTACTAAGTTCAAAGTTAAAATCTTGAATTGAACCATCTAAAATGTAACGGTTTTTACTATTGTTCCTTGCAACTATTGGTCAAAATAAATTTCAAGCGAAAGAAAATCGACTGATACATCCAAACAGGTGAGGTCTATTGTTATTTTCGTTCTGTTACACATGTAACTTGACCAGGAGTCGTTTTCAGATATTGTCAGAATTCGTTTGACCGCTTGTTCTATCTCATATCTAAAATAATAAATAAATCATAAAATAAAATGAATAAAGAAAAAAAGAAGAGGCTAATTAAATAGAATAGAAATTTAAACAATTAATCCTAAATACGAAATATCAAATTACAATTACAGAAATCAGTCGACAATCAACTTAGAATCCCGTTTGCCTCAATTATTCACACCATTCACAGTCTACTTTTTAGTGTTAATTTTTCATTCTGTATACCCATTTTTTTTTTTATCAATTTTGTTGCTGTGTTGTTTTTTTTTAAAAATATATTTGTCTCCTTTTCATCTTCGTTCCGTTCAGCTTCACATGCATAGTTACTCTGGTAGGATATTAGATGTTAAATGTATTTCGCATGAAATGATTTATGGTCTTTTTAAATAATTTTTTGTAAATGTTTAACGGATCAATTATTTGTCTTTCTGAATAAGGAGATTTTCAGGTAATTTTATTAACAAATAGAAAATATGGGAATAAGAAAAAAAAAATAGTCTCATATTAAATATAGGAACTAATAACAATTTTTGTTTTATTTTGTTGTGCAACATTACATTCCTGTATATTTACAGACAACGGTAATCGGGATTATAGAGCACATTAAAACCATATTTACAAATATATAAGTTAAATGATATCAAAATAAGAAAACGAATAAGAAAAAAAAAAGGAATAAAATTAAACTTAAAGTAAAATAACTTGTAAACACAATCGGATAGAAATCTATTTACATTTAGTCTTTTAAAATTGAATTTACTTGCGGGAGATATTATTTGGTATGAAGTTTAATGAACCGAACCTCCACTTCAAAGTTATTTATATTAACTTGGTTCATATTTTTCTTCTGAGAGTGAATTATTATGACAAATGTTAGTTGATGTAAGTGTAATTAAGTTATTACAACATCAAATGAATTAAATTATAACAAATATCGTATATATATTTTTTTTAAATAAGACATTTTTTTTTTTTTAAACTGAGTCAAGTTTTAAAGAGCTTTAAATATTGAATGTTATAACAATATATCAAATTCATTATCATATTGGTTCTTTAAATAGACAATATAAATTGTGCAAGAGGGTATTCTAGTTTAAAGAATTATTACGAGGTTAATGAATTTCTGATGTATTTCTTTTTATTTGTAATATAACTAAATTTAAAGTTTTTAAATATTAAAGATATTTAATACGTTTCTCAACCCTGATAGAAACATGTTCTATTGATTAGTTAAGGAAATAAATATTTTTTTATTTAAATAAATATGTATATTTTTTTCCACACTCTATTTTAATTTTTCAGGTAAGTGGCTTTCAGCAATACCAAATAAGAAACGCTTAATACACGTAAGGTATTTCCAATTTTTTATTATTATTTCAATTCTTGTTTAATAATAATTTTAAATATAAATAATTCTAGTTTCAACAGTATTTAATAACCTTTAATATTTTTTTATCTGATAATTTTTTGTCTTTATATTCTCTCCATGGTGTATACCTAAATATTTATATTATCAAGTTTTGATTAGAATGTATCTTCATTCCCCGATGCCGGATGTTTAAATGTGTCAGTGGTGACAGTATTTTGTTTACTCTTCTCATTAAATTTTATAAATATTTTTTGATCCGTTTTCTGCACCTCAGAGTTAGATGTCCTTCCAGCTTCCAATTGATATTTATTGATTTATTTTTTAAGTGTTACTGTCAACTAGTGGACTAGGCTCTCAATTTAGTTCCTTATAGAATCAGGGGCGCCGATGTGCTTTCCCCCTCATTAATTTAAGAATCTGAAAAACTGCGAAATTCGAGATTTCACTTCATATTGCATTATTCAAACAAATTATTATTTTCAAGATTGCTTTAAAAGCATTTAGGGGCACCTAAATTTCTTTGTTACTGTATCATAATCGCGTTTTCAATCTAATGAAATGTTCTTGGGTATATTTTCTGGCAATATGATCGTCGTATATACCTTCTGTAAATGTATGGATTAGCATTTTTAGGTGTATATAATGAAAATATTAGATTAACTGGAGGTCGTAATATACATTTTTTACCTTTATTTCGAAGAAATATTTGCAAATATAATTTAATAATAATTTTGGATTAAACATAATCGATGGCGTTTTCTACATCTAGTGGGGCCTTTGGACATTATGCTTATGATTCTGAAATGAAATTTTAAATAATTATTTGATTTTTCGAAGATTCATAAAATCTTTGATATTAAAATAAAATAAGTGGAGGGATATGTACTTGACAAGTATTCGTTCTTTTGATTTTGAGATAAATTTATAATGAAATTCCTTATTTCCTCTTATGATTACAATACATAAGAAAGTCTTATTTATCGCCCATGTTACCTCAACCGTAAGCTTTTTCGGAAATGAAACAAAAAGCTTTTTATTCTCCCTGTTGCAAATAGATTCGGTCGGTTATAAAAAGGTGTAGCAATGTGCTGTCGCTGCAAATCTTTAGATTCGTTGCCTTTGCCCCCAGTTTCCATACCTGCTTTCCCAAATCTCGACCCTTTTTCCAAGCCGTCTCTCATTCCTATTTCCTTTATGGCCTTCCCATTCTCTTTTGTGTTCCGGTTGTTATTCCTTCTGGTATCGAATTCCCTTTTCTATTAAACTTTGTTAAGTAAATGGTTTATCAATTCTATTTCATGAGACATTGTAAAATATGATGTTGGTTCTTTCGGTTTGGGTGGGTAAAGGACTGCCAAAAACACCGTAATTGGATTGTTTTTATTATTATAAATGCAGTTGACTAAATTATAATCACTGATCGGATTTTAATGAAATCGCTTTTATACATTTTTTATTTTTCCCACTTTTGTTATCTATGTTAAACATTCTTGGAAATGACGGATATTATCAGGAATTATTGAACCTTTTTATATTACAACAGTTTTTTTATATTTTAATAAAATAAGTTGTTACCAATAACATACGCAATCTGATTCTGCACATTTTTCTATACTCAACCCCATGAGGTTTGAGCATAGCACCTAAATTCATGATGTTAAACTTAACAAAATCCTCCTATATACGTTTCTGTTCACCTCTCGGATGTCTCCTCGTAGTCTCAATGGTGATCAGCTTTTTTGTAGTTCTCTCGTTATCCAGACCAACGACCTTACATACATGACTCTTTTTTTTTAAATTATTAAGTAATATTAGTCCAAGCGTTAAACAAATTTTTTTTTAAACTTTAAACATTATTTATACTAGGAATTAATGAAAATTGAATGAGTGATCTCTCTCTATAATAGCTTGTTGTAGAGGTTTGTACTAACATTTTTTTTTTTATTGTGAAGTGCCAAATACTGAAAATTTTATTATCAGAACATTAGATTATTTAATTTTATAATAATAAGTGAATTGAAACGCCGGAAGTCACATGAACTTGTGAGATAAAGTGCTAGTTAATTGTATTAATTTGTGGCCAAGTTGTAATAATATTAAAACAATATGTCGTATTTTTTTTGGTTTCTTTTTTGTGAACATATATTGTTCTAGAAATAAATTGATTATGATTTATAAAAATATAAAAGAATTATAAAAATCCTCATTATAATTAAATTATCTAATATTGTTGTCCCAAAAGAAAAGTCACGTATCTGCAAATTTTGGATTTTATTTCTTTTCAATAGAACATTTTCCGTCTATTTAAAAATGCAAAAGTATCAATTATTTATATCGAAACTAAAATTATCTGCGACAACTATAATTCAAACAAATTTTGTTCAGATACGCCATTTTGGGTTTTTAGTAACAATATTGAATGACATAAAACTATATTGAAATCGTCATCGTATCTTTTTGTACTTTTTCCAAAATTTTTAATATGGATTTTCTACGAAAAAGTAGTAATACTATAAATAAACTTCTGAATGAGGTATATTATTTAAATTTAATTTTATCATAGTGCTTGGAGAGAATAGAACATTAGAAACAATTAGCACTTGGCTATTCACTTTGCAATATTTATTTCTTTAGATATCCTCTAGTAGTTATAACATGAAAGGAGGTATAGAGTTTTAGGATTCAAATTTTCTAAAAGTCTATAAAAAAGAGCGTTAAATATTAACTAAAAATGAGCCGTACGATAGTAGTTCCATATTGGGTCCTGAGACCCTTTTGAAATTCCGCGGACGACATAAATCTCTCGAATCGCAATCCCAACTTGAATAGCTGAGAAACTTTTAAATATAGAGGAGAAGTTGGGGTGAGGACGGCGGGGGGGGGGGAGTATTGTGGCATGCCAGTATTGGAAGAGAAATCGTGACTGGTGCAGCTATAACGGAACTTTCTCTAGGCTTATCGTTTCAGCATATCTATTTGCCGTAATAACCCTGAGTAATGTTCCGGCCTTATATCTTCTTGAACCTAATTTGATTTTTGATTTCTGTTCCTTTTTAACTGTCGTGTTTCGTGATTTAATAGGAAGGCTGTTAAATGAATCGGCAATGATTATACCGAAATCCCATTCTTCATGCACAGTTAGATCGCCACAGTCATTAAAAGAATCAGCTTGAATCGTCTATGCTCGTCTTGTAAGATAGTCCTGAGATCGAGTGATAACCTTATCTTTTGTTGGATAATATGTATATTAAAATGAAAAATAAAAGTTGATTTGTATTTAGGTACTTGTGTCTTTTCTCAACTTGTTAAATCATTGTAAACGGCGTCCACTGAGACTAGACCGGTTCGGCTCGCTCCACTCCGGCTTTTAATGTGTGAATGGCAGGAGCGGAATAGTGTGGCCTAGACATGCTCTTTATCTATTTCATACTATTTTAATTCGATAATCGGAGCGGTAAGCTTTTAAAGAAGTAGGCAAATTTTCACTTGCATTTTATGTTTTAGACTTTTTTTTTAAAATTTATTTATTGATAGTTACAACTCTACATAAATAAATCAAGTAGATTTGAGGAAATCATAATGGTATGGTACAAGCATGTAGAGAAACTACCCAATGGTAGCACTCTAAAAAGATTTTTACAATATAAGGTCTCGAGGCCATCTTCTTTTCAGACGCCTCGGAGGATTGTCCGGAATAAAAGAGGAAGCAAGATTAGTAACTATTGGGTTTGAGTGGTTAGGGAGTTTGTAATGGAAGGATTGATATTTGGTTCGGGCTAGATCGGTTACAAATGGAACATTAAGGTCTTTGTGGATTATTTTATTTGTGACAAAGTAGGGAGCATTTAGGATTTTACGAAGGATTTTGGATTGGGAGGATTGGATACGAGAGGCATTGGAAGGTTTAGTGGAGCCCTAAAGCTCAACGCCGTATGTCCAGATAGGCCTCATAATTGTCATGTAAATCAGTCTTTTGTAATGAATTGGAAGTTGGACAGTCTAGTAAGTGCTGTAATACTCGAAATCGACGTGCAGTTTTTTTTAGACTTAAAAAAAAACTTTAAAAAATAAATTGGCGTCCCTATCTCTTTGTAATTAATTTTGTATTCAGCCATAACCGATCGAACAGTTTATCTGATTTTGTTTTTTGTTGAGAATATATATCATTCGAAAATGTCCGATTTGCCCTAAATTTGAAGTGAAGTTGCGTAAAACTGGACCGGTATTCGTTTAATGAAATTCTACTTTCGTTTGAGAATATTTTTCTTGACACGCATATTTCAAACACGGCTCATCCTGCAAGTATTTTTCTCAAGCAACAAATCAAATTTATTTACAATAGAGGTATTTCAATATAGTATAGGTAATTTTTTATATAATTCAATATAGGTAATTATTTACATACCTACCTAGTTAAGATGTGTAGGAAGCTATACTAACCTATGTTCTTGACAGTTTTTTTTTCTTTTTATTATTGTTAATTTTTTTTTTTCTTGACGACAAAACGACATTTGATGTACAAAAGTAATTTTTTCCTCAGATGTTCCTTAATATACATATTTCTCGATTTGTTTAGCCCTAGGCCAAACAATTTATGAAATTTATTCAACACAAATTTTATTAGTGTATGAATAAAAAAATATTATCTTCTCTTTTTCTATAGATCTCTAGTTCTCCTGACCCGTTGGTATATTTTGCTTAATTATAAAAGATTCACAAACAGCTTCATAAAAGTAACGTTTTAACCTCAAGAACCTTTTTTTTTTTGGAACTTCCTTCTTTAGTAAGTACAGTACAAAACGCATAACTGAAATATTCCGGCCGCCTAATATAAAATATTGTCCTTTTATCATTACCTAGCATAATTCAAATAACAATAATATAATTATATGTGATTAATTTTTCCACCTTCACAATGATACAAAATTAAGTGCATATCTTATTTATTCATTTTGTAAGTATATTTTTTCCCTGAAAAAAATTATTATTTAAAACTATGTATTCCTAAATCCAGTCAAAGCTTAGTTTCTCTACGCAGACATACGTTTGCTTGCCGTTTTTTTTTGTTTACTTTTTGAAAACCTGCCAAAATTTAACCAATGTAATTATATTAGAATTGATGTTATTATTTACCATAAATCTCCTCAAAAAATTACCTTTTTTCAGGAAATTTTTAATCCGAAATGTTAAACCTTAAATTTTAAACAAATTTCAAATTTTCAGAAGTAATAAAAAAATGTTAAAAAGTTCAAATTCAGTAGGAATGATATTTTTCTGGCTGAACTATTACGGGTAGTAGTCTATTTTTTAT
>NW_027110569.1:503267-504724 GCF_000696795.3 Halyomorpha halys
AATAAAAATATATTAAAAATTTACTTGATGAAAAATCACCACTTTAAGAGATAATTTGAATATTTCTTCTCACAGAAAAAAAGCCATCCATTGCACCCACATCGGGGTGCTGGAATTCAGCCCATTATTATTCTATTACGGACCCTTTGACCCGGCTTGAGGATCAAAATCGCTCATTTAGTCTTGAGATTGGTTATCTAATATCGGTGCAGCCTCCATCCTACGCTTAAGCTATAGGATCTAAGCTATATTAATAGGGAATTGAGCTAAATCAATAAGCGGTAATTATCTAGAAGTATCATTAAATTCTTGTATAATTTGCGCATTACATACCCAAAACTACAAAAAAATTTATTCTTCTTCTAAATTGTATCTGTTAATCAGACGTCATTTAAGAATATGTAGATAATACTGTAAAAAAAGTTTCCTGTTTAGTGCTTCATGTTGCTGAGTTATTGTAATTATCAATTTTCAATCTATAATATTTTTTTATTATTAATTTGTTTAGTCTGTTTGTAAACGATGTACAAGACAAGCATTGCTCTATACATTTTTGGAATGGTTTCGATTTTAATATTAATCCACATGTTGTTAGATAATTATGACAGTCAGCCTCTGTGTTATTCAAGTATTTCCGAGGTTTGCTTGTTGGGGGATATTACCCGATTACTTATAATCCGCTGGTAATAAATTATAATTATAAGGAACAAAATTAAATAAAACATTTATTCTTTGAATCCTTATGAAAGATTTGATTGTGTTTGTGTTGCCAAAAAGGTTACAATTGCATTACAATTTCGATCAATTTTTACTATTACTATGTTTACAAGAATTTTGGCAGGGATTATAAGTAATTTGGGATTGTTACGATAGAAGACGGGTTTCTCTCCTGTTCTTTTCTTCTCAGCTTGCCGCCGCCGCCTCTCTTGCCTGAGTGTGGTGAAGTTCTACTCACTCATGGCTATTTTTAGAAAGTGGCCTTCTTAAAATGTGCTAGTTCTTTCTGCAACTGTACATGTCAATATAGCTGTAAAGAACTCACAGCTTCCATATATTGTCACTAGGGGGCACAATTTCCTAGTCCCATTAAAAATTCTTTGAGGGGCTCCGTAAAAAGCCTCCTAAATTAAAAACATTTTCTTTCAACAATTATTACATTTTGTGGTATTAATTTTAAAATTTTCTATCCTCTTCTAAATTAATTTTTTGTGTGCCCTTCGAAGATTTTTAATGCATTAATTGAACTCGTCATTAAACCATGGGAGTGATGGTCTTTTCGGCAATCCAGGTATTGATGCTTAAGCCGCTTGTAAAATGGTGCCATTGATTGCCTCACATCCCTCCTCAACACTCAATTCACTAGGAGATCTTTGTGGTGGAATAGCCAGGGACGTAAACTGAAGCCGATCAGCTTTGTCTAGCAACCATCTGTGCCCTTCATGGGTAGCAGTGGTACA
>NW_027110569.1:504799-523244 GCF_000696795.3 Halyomorpha halys
TATGTATATAGGCATTTTATATTATTTATGTCTGTATGTGTGTTTTAATTCTATATTATTTTCTGTATCGAAAAAGATACAGTTATACTTTTTATAACTCACTAGCTGATGTCAATCATTACTTAAATTCTCAACGTATTCCAATAAAATGGCGGTTTTTACTCTCTCACCGTAAGAGATCTAATACTGGCTTATCCGACCTCAGCTCAAACTGGATGGAGAATGGCGGTGATGAGATGCCGTAGAGGAAGTTCAATCATTGGCGGCGATCTGCATACATAGAGGTCGGAGCCTGTTCCAGAGCCGATGCCTTTCAATATCGGAGGGCCGGGGAGGGGGGTACCTTGTGAATGTCAAGCAGGAGGGGATGATCTACTGCCGTGGAGAGATTTATAGAAATGTTGTTGGTGCTGTGTGTGGAGGCACGCCCTGCAATCAATGCTCTTGAGGGCGCCCTTGGAGCCGGGCCAGAAACCGCTCCTCTCTCTGTCCATTCATCCCCGGCGCTTTTGTAGTTTGTAGTCTGTCTTCTTTCTCTTTTAGTTTGTTGGCTTATAGCTAAGTCACTGTCATTTTACTGCAGTCATGTAATTTTATTTAAAAAAATGTTTTCATCATTATAAATTGATTCTGAATACCGTGGGATGTCGTTTTGGCTAGTAGCCAATTGAAAGTAGGTGGAATTGAATTTCGCTTTAAAATGCCTGTGTAATATTCCTCACTATAATTTACATATTTAAAAAATAGTATGATTCTTTAAACCCTTATTGGAAATACCTTTTATTAAAATAAAATTAATTTGATAATAATTAATATTATTCTGATTTATATTTACGTATCCAGTGGATATTAGAAACTCGTTCATTCATAAATATTGATTTTTATACTACGTACAAAGTTCTGAATTATCCTAAAAATCCTGTTGTTTGGTTTATTTTTTTACTGATTCACTAAACGATAAGTTCAATATCCTATATTTAGTTGAACAATAACAATATTTAACCCCTTAACGCACAGTTAAAAAAAAAAATTATTTGTGTGTAAAAAAACACAATGTAGAACATTTTCTTGGCAAAACAATTCAAAAAAATACAAAAATAATCAAAATATTATTTTGATATTATAATTTAGAAACATAGTCTAAAATTTTATATAGAAAGGATTATTAAGAAAATAAATCATTGTTATTTTATTATTATCACATTGTTATTTTCAATTCTTGATTATATTCAAGCGTAAAACATATATAACAGCATAAAATACAACGCAGCTCTAGCTATCCCGAGTGTTTTATTCATTATTCAATCTGAAAATGTAAACACATTGTGGCTCCAGGTTTTTTTAAAAGTAATATTTTTATAACTTAACAATTTGCACTATGCGAATCTAGTTGTAAAAGGTGTACACATTTGTTGTCATACATACAAAAAAAATTAATGTTATCAATAGTATAAAACTCACTATTACTTCATGTTAGTGGTTAGTAGCAATATGCTATAAATTTTTCAGTTATCTCCCACGCAGTTGGCAATAATACATTTTAATCTTACCTTTGCATTAAAACACGAGTATCCAATAATTATTTAATTGTTATTATTTGCTTCAACAAAAATCAATTAATATGCCTGCTGTTGCTCTCAATGAGACTGCTAACAATATATTTACACTTAGCGTGATAATTAAAATAAAATTATAGACACAACTAAAAGTAAAATGAGAGGATATGGAATAGATGTAATTGTATATAAATATTTATGTTCATATAGTGAGCGGGATAGCACAGTGGTAAGGCACTTATTTCAAAGATCTATGTTCGAATCCAGCTGTGACATATAATTGTTTATTCTGTGTAGACGTGAGTCAGCCCTGTGGGTTTGGGAGCCTTCCGGGGTCTACCTAACCTTTATCCCAACCAAATCACTTCCTTGCACTACCAGTTTAGTAACAGTACTGCCTTACAAAGTACTGCACCCCTGGCCCTTCACGGATTGTAGCAGTACAGATTTATTTTATTTTTAATTCCATATAAAAATATAACATAATATAGTTAGTTAAATACACGTTTATCTAATAATTATATGTTAGATTAGAATGGTAAGATACAGGCTTGTCGAAAAACTTTGGCAGCACTGGAATAACATGATATTTAGTATAAAATTATTGACATTATAAAAATTAGAGAAATAAATGTATATACATAAAAATATATGAATTCACTATTACACTCTTTTATAATCAGTTAATATTTATAATATTGTATAACGTCTGTTCTGTATACAAAAATATATATAATTAAAATTTATGTTAAGTAATAATTAATAAAACGTATAAATCAAATACAACTTGACTGTTGTATAGCAGTACCAAAAGTTACTATTTAGTCCAGGAAGAAATTCTATATAAATAAGAGTTACAACGTTAAGAAATTTGTATAAAATTAGTTTAATATTCACTGACTGTTATCTTATCTAGCTATAGTAATTATAAGGTTCCTTTTTTTTTATGATATTTTGCTTTTGCTCTATGAATAGAAAATTAGGTCCATTCTTATCTGGATTAAATCGATTTTTTTTAACTGGTACCCCGGGAGATTTTATGAGAGCGAATACCAAAATAACACTGTCCTATACTCCTTCATGAATAAAATATCTTCGCTTGTAAATATACAGTACTGCTTAGATAGGGGGTGCTTTCTCGGCCCCTAGCGTGCCTTTATGCTCTAACTTGTATGAAAAAGTCTAATGTATCATTTATGAAAAATTCTTAGATGATAAATCATTCTGCTTATGGATTATAGAGATTATATTATTATATAATAATCCTGGAAATTTGTTATTAATGATTTGAATAAATTGTATCCCTTCCCCCATAGATTTGTGTAAATATATATATATATGTATAGTTAATGAAATGCTATATTAAAATAAATGGAAGATGGTCCGGGTGCAGTCAAAGAAAAACTCAAATAGTGATAAAACTATTTTGATTGAGCCAACGTTTCGCTCTACGTTTTAGGGCTTCGTCAGAGCTAAAAAAGAGATACAAACACTTAATAGAAGTAAAACCGTAAATGAAAAATTAAAAGGATTTATAACGAAACGTAAAAATTAAATAACAAAGATAAAAGGTTATAGACAATAAATGAAAACGGAAATATCTTCTGTTTATCTGTTATTATTTCCGTTTTCATTTATTGTCTATAACCTTTTATTGTTCTAATTTAATTTTTACGTTTCATTGTATACCCTTTTAATTTTTCATTTACTATTTTACTTCTGTTAAGTGTTTGTATCTTTTTTAGCTCTGAAGAAGCCCTGCAACGTGGGGCGAAACGTTGTTTCAATTAAAATAGTTTTATCACTATGTAATTTTCTATGACCGCACCCGGACTCTCCATTTATTATTACACACGGTCAATCAGTGATCTTCCCGAAATGCTATATTGTTTATTTATATTTTTAATTCTTTCTTTACTCAAAAATCAATAAAAAATATCTAAAAGTAAACATCATATTACTCCTAAAATAATTCGATCGAAAAGTAAACAAATTATTATATCAATGGCGGGAATTACATCGATTTATTATAATTATTAATCAACTAAATAGCAAGACGTTAGTCGAATTGTCAAAACTGCATTTTGATCATTTTTGAAACGTGATAATTTTTTGGGTTTCTAAGATCTTTAGGTTACTAGTAGTTCAAACACTGAAGTAATAATTACGCTTTGTACAAAGCTAGTATATTATTTTAATTTTGTACTATAGCCTATGGATAGTGAAAAAAATTGTAATTTGGATAATTGAACAATTTAAGTAAGGAAGTTAGCATTTCACCCTTTCAGTGCAAAAGTGATATAAGTTAAAAATGGAATTTAAAAATGTTCAAGACTTTCGGGGTGTTCTATAAAGTTCTTGATAAGGAAAAACAAGTTACAAGCATATTTAACAATCCAGAAGATTTGAAGTAATAAATTAATGGTTAAAAAAAAATAAATAAAGTATAATAAGAACTGTACGACTTACACCACTTTTGCTCTAAACGTATAGTACCACAACATCCACAAAACAAGTCAGGTTCATAAATAATGCGGTCGGGATATTACAAGAGCAATAATTTAAAATTTCCCATTTCGTCTGATTTATTTTTCGCATTTCGAATGAAACGTTTTTTCCTTAAGTGACCCAATATTCTTCAAGTTGGCTTCCCAAGTGGCTTTATGGTATAAGTTCCGCTTTACAAAGTTGCCTTGTCGACTTCCACCAGTTTTATTGCCCGGTCCTTTCATGAATAAGAAGAGAGATTGCGGTAATTTTTTGAGAGAAAAAAAATTAGATGCCAGACAGACAGTTCAAAAGAAATTGAGAATAGAAAAGTACCTTCAAAGATTAAACTGTCATCAGTTTGAATTACTAAAATCTCGAGCGAGATTAATAACAAAATTGAAAATAATGAGAAAAGTCTAAGTAGCGATGAAATTTATTATGTGATCACTCATCTACAAATGTCTTGTGAGCTGTACTAAATATTTCATTTATGTTACAGATGATGTATTTAACTATCTTAGTATTTGAAGATATTTACAAAATTATGTCGAAGACAAATCGAACTTAAGAACAACACCTTTCCCAATATTAAAGGCAAGGACAACTAAACAAAAAATATATACTACATGAGATAGTGGTATGCCACTTCTTCGATTTGAAGTATTCCAAAAAAAAATAATCATATAAAATGATAAAATATAGAAAGAATTAAGTACTAAAAATTATCTCTTATAGTTTTTCCTTTTTTTCTCTCTTCTTCCAATAACTGTAGTTGACCGTCCAACTCGATATTTTTTTCCTAATTTAAAATATTTTGAAGTTCCAGATAAAGTAATTGGCAGATTTCTACGCATATGAAGATAAAACAAAAAAGTTTATATGATAATAGAATATTTGGAACAGTACTTTAAAATGCGCATATACCAGGTCTAAAAAAAGATATTTAAAACAAAAATAAGTTGCGAATTCAAGTAAATCTGTCCTAAAATGAGTTTCTAAATGCTTAATTAAACCTCTCTAATAATAATAAAGTACAAAATTATTTCTCTAATATGAATGATAAGATTTTCTTTACAGAGAATATTTTATATAATATATATTTTATATATTATTTATTTTTTTCTTAAAACAATCTGCCTCACTAAAGGGCAATAAGTATTAATGTTGTTTATGTATATATAACACAGGAAATGAAATAAATAATTATAATAAAAACACAATAAATTAATTAAGTATGAACTTAAAAGAATTATAATAATAATGAAATAATATAAACACATCGTTAATAAACATATGCGGATAAATGAGTTTAATAGGAAATCAGAAGACGTGAAAATTAAAATTAAATAAATCAACTTGGACACAATGATACATAAATACAATACTTCAGCCATGTACTAGGTTTATATTTAAGTCGTTTAGAAACCTAAACGTGTCATGTAGATTTTTCTAAATTTTACAGTTGGATAAAAAACAACAAAATATTGATTTTCGGACAAAAGAAAAGTTTCATCACATTTTAAATGTCTTTTTAAATTCGGAATTGAATATTTAGATTTTTGATTTTTTTTTTAATAATGCTTTTTTTGTAAATAACTCATTTATTATAATAGTTTATTATTATCCTTGCATAAGACATTTTGGTTGTGTTGCTTTTTTAAAAAAAATTATTTCTTGGAATCTGATTCTTGTGTACAGCGCATAACTAGAAAGGCTTTGAGTAAAATCTACAAGAAAATATTCTTTTTCAGATAAATCGAATCAACTATTAATAAAAAAACTATTAATCGAGTAAAACGGATTGGAAATATAGAATTTGTTTGATGTAGAAAATAAGTAAATCTCTTCTTTATAAATCGAATTCAGCTTATCATACTAACATGAGTTATCCTGGTAATTTTTATTTATGAGGAACTTGTTGAATTATTGAATCAATAATGGTCTGTTTGCTGATAAATTGCTCGTCCAACCGATCCCGGTAAATACTGCAGGAGAATTGGTGCAATGCTGTAAACGGCTGCAAAATTAACTGCAATATATCGTCCCGTTTTTCAATTAAGCTCTTCTCTTTAATATTTATTATTTTCGTTTTGATGGATGTTTTATAAGTGATCTACGTCGGCGAAGAAAGCAATTTCTCTCCCTTCATTTGTTTTCTCAGCTAGTTATTTTCATAGGGTTTAATATTCACCAAAGCGGAGTTAAAGTAAATACAATACATAATAACTTCAGGGTGGCATAGCGATTAAAATAATAATGTATTCTACTATTAAAAATATATTAGTTTATATTTGATTTGTCGAAGAATGAATCATTTTTCTCTTTAAATCACAGAAATAATTTATTAAACTATTTTTTTTTTATTCAGAAATTATATTTGAAATAATTATATGCATATTATAATAATCATATAAATGGTTATTTCTTAGTGAAATATTTAGAAATTCGCTCCTACCAAACTGAAAAATGTTGGTAATGCTTTGTTGTACTAGTACCAACAGTAATGAACACAATTAACCATTGATCCATATTATAACTAATTTATTTGTAAAGAAAGTAATAAGACAGAACTATGATGTGACGATAGTATTTAGAGTAGCTTCTAAACATTCAAAGGATATCACTGAGAGATTATATGACTTAAAACTAGAAATATTTACATATCAAAATAATACACTGGCTAATGACATTATTTCGTCTAGCTATACCAGACTTTGATAAAGATTAGAGTGTTTGAAAACCCCAAAATTTTATTTAAAATGTGACGACCCTGTCCTCAAATTTATAGAAGCCATGATAGTTAAGATTCTTCAAAAATTTGCTATTTTTTTTTTCATGCTTTCTTAAAACAGTATGTAAGAGTATTGAGATATAGAAAAAAAATCTAGTTTGGTTATTTAATACCTCACCGAACGCTCTATCTTAAAATTGCGAGAGAAAAATGAAATTGGGAACCCGGAAAAATACAGTGCATACCAAATAATTGAAAATTTGAGAAATAAGAATCATGACCGTGGTGGTATTTCTTTGAATACTTACCTTTTTGTCCTAATGTCGTAACCGATTAGTTCTAAAAATAAAGATCATCACTTTTGAGTATTACGAAATATGATAAAAGAGCTGGTTTGTAATTTTTCTGTAGGAAAGAGGTTCTGCCAAATCTTAATTTTAGGAAAATAGTGACTGGATAGGATAGAACCATGAAAAATTTTAATTTTTTATTGCTACGGAATATTTTACCGAAGGTCGCTTTCAGTAGGGTCACCTCCCCTAGGTAGCCGCCCCGGATGGGGGAACAAGTCAGGGTGCTCTAAAGAGACAGCCCCTTCACTTACGACTCAGAGGCAGTGGGCCAATAACCTACTTCCTTTGAATTAAGAAACATCACTCAGTTGAAGATAGATTCTCTCTTAGGAAAAATACCAGGAACCGTCTAACTGACCTAAGTTTTGCCTACTGGAATGTTTTATCTCTGCACCGACAAGGAGCCCTGCGGGCACTTCTTAATAAAGCACGAGTCCTTCTGGGAACCCGAAACTGGAGAGTTTCTTGTAGAAGAAGGCAGGATGGCATGGCGGAAGCTACTAGAGGAGGTCCAGGCTCGGTTACGGGCTGTCGCGTCAATTATGTCAATGATGATAATGAAGGAATATTTTACCGCTAAAAGAAAGATTTCAATTTTATATACTTTAATTTAAAAGTTTTTCCAGTTCTAAAGTCATTAATAGGGCGCCAAAAGATATCTTAACATCAGCTCTGGCCATTTCTGTAAAAATTCCCCATGTCAAAAATTGTATAGATAACCATAACGATGGTTATAATGTTTTTATATCAGTTAATTTCAATAACCAATATTGGTTTATATCATTTCCGTGAATAACATTGTTTTATACAAAGTACTACGAGAATATGTTTTCCTTATTGTAAAGTTTAAATATGAATGTGTTCAAGATGGTTTATTTATTTTTAATTACGTTCTTTAATTGATTTTTATATATCTTTTCTTCATATTATTATTAAGTGAATATAAATATATAACTAACTAATTAATATGGTATGATTCAGTACTGATAAAATTTATACCATTTATGATTTTAAATAAATGACCCGACCACATTACTGTCGAGCACTTATTCCCCTTTTTGCCTTGGATATTATTGCTTTGAGCAAGTTACTGAACCATTCTCGTTCAGGGAGGTCAAGGAACATAACTAACGATAGGTTTGCGTGGCGTTGCGGTTGCGTGGGATCCGACCTTCTAAAAGAGGCGATAATTACCGAATATCATCTGCTGTTCCAACTGGCATTATGAATAGCTTTGGTACCGTTGTGGTCGAGTGTTGGTACTGTACCGCTCTACGGGCCAGTGGTTTGTTGCAGCAGCTGCTGCATGAACCAGAGAGGGGGGGGAGGTGTTTCGATATTACATTCGGCGTTATTTACTTTTGTTCTGGCACATTTTCATGCAGAATTAGAGTGGTTGAATTATTATAGTCATTGTAGTTCGATAGTAGAAAGGAGAAGATATGTTAATCAACACTATTTGAAAAAAAATGATTTTACAGTAATCTTAAGAGCATTTCTTATTTTCTTTATATTGAAAAAATCTTTCTTCCTGGTATTACTTGGTTGATATTTGAAGAAATAACTGTGAAAACAAAATTTATGAAATTAGGTATTTTTTATGAAAATTTCTTCCTATTAATATTTCATACATAAGCAATCTTATCAGTAATTGCATTGTCATTTTTATAAATATATACAATTCTATATTTCGTTCTTAATTAAAATATTTTATATTGTACTCTGCTTCAAAGTATTTTAGTTACATTATACTATCTTCTTGAACCGATTGCTCTTCTTTCCCTTACTTTTATCTCTTTTTAAGTTATATAATTTCTATAAAGAAATATAAATAGTCGTATGAGTTCAATCAGTTGAGTGTAGTAGTGGAAATACTAAAGTAGTGTACGTTATAAAATATTTTAATTGAAAACGAAGTAGGGAATTATAGATATCTTTAAAGATTGTTGATTGATAGTAAAGGCTGACAAGTGCCCAGAAACGTCGAAGAAAAAATATATAAAATTCCTTTTTCCAATATAAATGAAATATATAATTTATAATCTTAAACACTTTCTGGTTAATTTTTTTAAAATAAACAATTTAATTTCTATCCATTCTAGTCTCAACACATTTTACTTTTCTCAAAAGTCCGACATTACGGCCAATCCGGCCATCTTCAGGGACAATCTACATCAAAACTGCTTTTATTACATGTATGAGTCTCAAACATTTCAATTTTTTTTTTTCGTACCCTCCATTGAAAATTAGGAATACTTAGGTACAATGATGTCAATCAAAGATTTCAAATTACTTAACATTCATTATTATTTATAATTTTTCTTACCTTAATACAATTTGGGAACTAAATGATTTAAAAACTCAACTTCTTGCAGGCTATTCTGCCCAGGTCAAAACAACAATTTCTATGAAACATTAAAACATTAGGTAAAACATATTTTTTAATAATAGTTAATGGTTAATAAGTATATCCTACATTATGTCTAATTACCTAATTAGTCAATATTCACATTAAAACCAAAATTAAAATTCAGTTATCACAGTCACTATTTGTTAAAACTTTATCACAACAATGCTTGTAGCATTAAAATTATTTATATTTACAAATTTTTTGTTAATTTTCCTCTTTATTTCATTAGTAAAATTCCCATCAAGGTTAATTATAACTATCCACATTCAATTTATCCTATATTTTTCATAATTCCTATATTTTAATGCTTGAACTGAGTGGAGGAAGGTTAATTAATGTGTTAGATAATAATATTAATTGATGATTAATAATTAGACATGATGTGGGATGTACTTATTAACAAAAAAATATGTTTTACCTAATGTTTTAATGTTTCATAGAAATTGTTTTGACCTGGGTAGAATAGCCTGCATGAAGTTGAGTTTTAAATTATTTAGTTCCAAAATTGTTTTAAGGTAAAATAAATTTATAAATAACAATGTTAAGTAATTTGAAATGTTTGAGAATCATACATGTAATAAAAGCTGTTTTGTAGTAGATTGTCCCTGAGGATTGCCGATTTGGTCGAAATGTCGGACTTTTGAGAAAAGTAAAATATGTTGAGACTAGAATGGATAGAAATTAAATTGTTTATTTTAATGAAATATATGTGTTTGAAGTATTATGTATTGCCTTTTCGCAAAAAAAAAAATGAATATATATATTTTTTTTTTGAGAAATATCTTTTACTAGACGAACTGTTACAAATAAAAAGTTACTTGACATAATGAGATTCCTACTCATTAAAAAACCACCTCCCAATTCTTCTTAACCCGCGGAACCGCTGTCAAATATTACTTTGATTTACTAAGGGATAGAAGTAATATTATCTATAGACCTGCTTCTTTTTTAGACATCTTATTTAGGCGAAGCCATTGCCTGGTCTCTACTTGCTCGATCTTGTGCTCTGGGCCTTCTGCCGATTTGCCCTGCAGTCTGCTACAGCACTCCAATTCTCCTTCCTAGTTCAAAGCGACTTAGTTTTCCGGAACTGATTTGTTGCAAGTTTCATGTCTAACTCTTGTTTTCCTTGAGCAAAACCTGGACAACAAAATAACGAATATTCCACTGTTTCATCCATGGAATCACAAGTTGGACACTGCCCTCTAGTTTGTAGAGAGCTAAGTAGCAACCCTGAAGCAACCAAACCCTGCAAGCAGTTGGGTGATGTAATATTCTACATCCCCGTGCGTCTGCGCGTGTGTGCCAAATGAAATTGATCGCAAAAGATGCAGCTTTAATTCTTTATAGTAAAAATTATTATTATGGAAGAATGTAATCTGAGAAAAATACTCATAATAACTGTTAGAACGCAATATGAAAATTCTTATCATTAAACCTTGAATTGAAAACTTGAACGTTGACTAGCAAGATTTTTGCAGGGAGTTAGCAAAAATCTTGCTAGTCAACGTTCCGCAAATTCAAGTTTCGTCACTAAAAACTACTGACCAACATCTTACATCAAGAATCTAGATAATTATATTACTTATGACGGCTCTCTTGAAGGAATCCAAAAGAAATAGGAGATGTCTTAACTACTGTGGAATAAGGTTATATTTAATCAGCTCATCAACAGACAATTTAAAAAGAGAAAATGAACATACCAGGACAATCTAAATCATACAAAATTCAATGAAATTTATCAAAAAAAGTAAAAATGTAACACAGAAGAAATATAACTACTTTTAGTAATGCTAATAGGAACCGTTTTAAAGGATTAAAAATAGTTCTTAACATGTTGAATGTTTTATTTGGTGTTGTAAATAATTTAAAATAATCATTGCATACCATAAACAATCTTTGTCGTGAGATTTCAACTGTCGTCTGAAGGGGAGAGCTGTTCACTAAAGGAGACAAAGAAATATTTTGAAACTATCATTTATCATTGAGAAGATGCGAGTGGTGAATAACCTCGTTATTTATTCTCATATGACACATAGATGATCTAGTTGTTTTTATTATTTGTTTGTACCTGCTACCGACGTTGGGTAATATGAACCTGGAATTATTGTTTTAACCATTTATGGAATATTTTAATAGTAGCATTGGTTTATGTTAATATTCATTATTGTTTATTTTGGAGCATTGGATTAGGGAATTGGAAAACAATATTATTTGTATCAAGATAAAAAAACAAAAACAAAAAAAAACAAGTCCTCTGCTACTTCTAAGAAGATAGTTTGAATCAACAACAACCAAAGACCAAATTTCAGAGGATTCTAGTTTTTATATTTTATGTTAGTTTTTCGGGTTGGATACTTGATGAAGATATATACTGGAAATTAAGACAGGGGTCAGGCTTAGACCCTTGTTCTGTTTTATCTCTTTATCGAAGGATCATTACCCACTTTCATTGTTGCCCAATAGCTGAGTCAACCCCTATTCCTAAGCTTGGCTACCACGGGATGCTACTTTTCTTCTTGTAGTATGTATTTCATGAATACATTTGATATACTAGGTTTTTTAATATCTGTGATTTTTAATTTAATTATTGAAAAAAGAACTGTGAAAATGAATGTAATAATAGAAAAAAAAAACCTGCATCAATGAAATTTAAAAACTTTAATTTTTTTATGTTTATTTATTTATTGATATTTACAACTGTATAAAAAATACAACAAGTAAATTTGATCATAATGACGTAATGATATGATACAGGATGTAGAGAAACTACCCAATAGTAGAACTCTAAAAACAGTTTACAATATAAGGTCACGAGGCCATCTTCTAATTTAAAAACTTATCTATTATTACATTTTTATTAGATTTCAAATTTGTATTCATTATGTTGGCCAAAGTAATTATTGTACATCTAAAAGTTCATCGTTTTGTATACGAAGAATGTGTTACTTGGAAATTGGTCCAGAAAAACAAAATTAGATTCCATACGAATACCTTGGGAATAGAATATGACAGGCTAACATTTTGAATACAATTAGAATTTATACTAAATTCACCTTTAAGCTATTGGGAAATTATGGTATAATTTGGAATATTTTTTTTAGTACAACTTCAATGTTCATTGTATTAATTAATTGTAAGTTCTATGCTTCCCCATTACATGTCGGACTTCGTTCGGCCTCGTTCACTAGTACGGGAGACGTTATTATTTATTTTTATTTTTTATATTTTTAAATTACACTTATCATATCTACTGAGCTCTTTATGTATAATTCGTGTAGCTTATAACATTCGCATATAATGTTGGACAATATATTATACAACAAATATATTATCATTATTTATAAATTTATCTGATACTATAAATTATTTTCAATAAAAGCCTAAAACTGCGGTACGGTTTATCACTGCGTTGGCACACCACTCTGTCACAACGTCGATTAAGCTGCGTTCACAGGTCCTGATACCGCCATCGATATTGGTCATAAATATTCCCTCTAACGTTATTGGGACAGTATTTTGCCGGGATGTTATATCTCCTTCATCCGTTCTTCTCACAATGGAAACTGTGTGTACGTGCGTGATTTGTTCAGGTGCGCTCGTGTTTGTGTGTGAGAGAGTAGGCGTGTGTTTTATAAATGGTACGCCAAAAATTAAAATTACAATTGTGAAATTATTTAGTTGTTTTCTAATACTCGGCATGAAACTCAGACATTGTAATGAAAGACGATTTTTTAAAGCTTCACAATGTTATTCAATAAAGTAAAACATAAAAGTTAATATGAAGTCAATAACTCATAAATTTTATAGCCAAAGTACATTAAAGTTATTTACGATTATTTGGAAAACTTTTTTTTTTTTTTTAAATTAAACTCATCCCCTCTATAAAGGTTACTATAACTAGTTTAGCCTCTTCTCAGAGATGTGTTTACGCATATGCTGTTTGTATTTTTTTTTTTTTTTTTACTTTCTTTGTTTATTATTTCTTGTATGACATAATGACTACAGCTTAAAATTGGTATACAAAATGTCAAATGCCTTTTTTTTTTAAAGATTTAACGGGAAAAAAAAATCACAAAATCAAATTATTTCTACCCTTGATCAGAAATGGGTTTAATTTCCGTAACGGTGTCTTTGGCGATATAACATTTTTATATAACTTTTGCAAAACTTTGGAAATTATTTTTAGTTGAAATAACCTACGCACAAACATGACTCAAAATCTAGAAACAAAAATTTATATATATTACGGTACTATGGATCCCTTTTCCAGCTCCCAGGAGTGATGAATTTTGACGAATGAGCTATTAAATATAAGAGAATTTCATGGATAAGTGATGAATCTTAGTTTCGATTTTTAAATTCTTACTGAACATTTATTAAAGTCATTAAAAAATAGAGACATTTCAGAACTCAACTAGAGGTAAGTTGGTAAGTCGAGACAATTGGCTTTTATAGATTTCGACCCAGATATCAATTCTTTAAGATGATATGAGCCCTGTGTTTTAAAGCCCAAAAATGCACTCTTTTTTGCACAAGAATTAGGGGCTAGGAAAATCTGAATTAATCCAACAATAACCGGTATGATTACCATGGACAACTACATCCAAGTACATATGTATATATAGTTCACCGTAAAAATTTAAATATAAGAAGATGGTCAGGGTTGTGGTCAAAAAAAGAAGAAATAGTTTATAACTATTTTAATGTCCAATGTTTCGCCCCACTTTACAAGGCTTCATCAGGGCTGTTCAAAGCGAAAGGTTGAAGTTACGGAAAAAAGAAATTAGCCTGTTCAATCTTTCGCTTTGAAACGCCCTGATGAAAAGTGGGGCGAAACGTCGGACAATAAAATAGTTATAAACTGTTCTTTTTTTTACCGCAACCCTGACCATCTTCTTATATTTATATTTGCACCCAAGTATGCTTGGAACGTAAGTTCGGAGCTGTGTTTTAATGTGCTAAAAAAAACCTGTATTTGGGATTGCTCGCGAATTAGGAACGGGTCAAATCGTATTCAAAGGCAACAGCACCATGGTTGCCATGGGATACTTTTTTTTATGGTTCAATTTATTCTACTCCGTGCTTTATTGCTGGAGGATACTACAATGCTAAACACCAACGATACGGGTCCCGAACAACCATCTCCCGTGGTAATATCTCCCGAGTTTCCACCTCCAATACTTATCCTATCCTCTCGCCCAAAAATTCTACTTATTGGCCAATATCCCTATAAAAACGACCGGATATCCTTGACATATTTATCACCTCCCGGATTTCTTCCTTCTAAGCCATTGTTGAATCCCTGTATGACTTTGTCATTCATCATCAGATCGTCCAGTTTTGCTTTTTTTTTTTTTTACATTCAAGCTTTGTACCTAATCTCTTCGTTCCTTCATTAATAACTAGAAGAGTTGACTGGGTCAAATTTAAATCTGACCTGGAAACTAAACTGGACTGAAACATTCGACTGAAAACATAACAAGATATTGACAAAAATATTGAAAAACTCACATCATCAATAAGAACAAGTATAAATGACAACAAATCGACTAATAGAGTCGATAACAATAAACAAAATAACCTGCCATAGGATATTCCTATCCTATTCAGGGGAAAACGCAGAGCAAGATCGAAGTGGCATAGGACCAGATATCCAACTGACAAAAATGCATTACACCAAATTGACTAACAAACTAAAAGTAAAAATCAGAAAATCTATCTTCAAAATTAACTTTACAGAATATCTTACAACTACGGACAAATCATTATGGAGGACCACCAAAAAACTGTTGAATTTCAAAGATTTTAACCACTAACTTCCTACCAAATCCCAAACCTGGACCAGGACTGATGTAGAAAAATCACAGACATTCCGACAACACCTCTCTAAAACTTTATTTCACTTCATGATATCTTTAACCCAATTCACCTTGAATGTATTGATGCAAAACTAAATATTCCGCTCCCAATCACCCTCCCACCTAAAGGATTTCATCCTTCAGGGATATCTAATATCATTTAAAGATTACCTACCCGCCAAGCTCGACCTAATAACATCCCTTAAAACTTCTTCCTTGGAAAGCTATACTATCCATATATAACGCCGTACTCGGTTGCACATATTTTCCTGGCCCATGGAAATCATCTATTGTTAAAATTATATCTAAGCCCCAAAAGCCGCCTGAATACCCATTCTCCTACCATCCTATCTCACGATTACCGATCATCGGTATAATCCTTGAAAAACTTATTTTAAAACGCCTGCACCCCATCCTAGATTCCAATTATAAAATCCCTAATCACCAGTTTGGACTCCGAACATTCCACTCCACTATCCAACCATGTCTTCATGTGTCTCGTCTTCTTTGGAGCGCGGAAGTCTTTTTCAATATAGGCTTTTGATCGAGTCTGGCACCCGGGACTGCTTTACAAACTCAAAAAAAAATTACTTGCCTTACAAAACGTAAATTACTACCTCCCACATACCTTCTGATCATCGGTTCCTTTCCCACTGATGCATTATTCCATGTTAACCAAAATGGCTCCTATTCATCCCACTATTCTTAGTATACTGGTGTTCCTCAAGGTAGTATCCGCGATCCCACCCTCTTCACTGTCTATACTGCTGACATCCCAACCAATCCTAACACTATCCTCACCACGTATGCCGATGACACATTTGTGCTCTGAGTTAATAATAACCCTTTAATTTTATCTCAAACTCTCCAATCCTCGTATCACACCCCTCGAAAAATGGTGTCGTAATTGGAGGATTAAAATAAATTCCTACAAATCCCATCAAATCACCTTTATCTTTCGTCGTAAACCTGCCGATTGCCCTACAGTATATTTTAATAATGTTGCTCTTACCCCTGTTGAACATATCCGCTACCTTGGACTACAGCTGGACAAACGACTAACTTGGAATCCTCACAAAAGACTGAAAAGACGGGAAACTGCACGTCGATTTCGACTATTACACTTACTAGACAAACGGTCTAAACATCCAATTCATTAAAAAAGACTGATCTACATGACAATAACTAGACCTCTCTGGACATACAGAGTTGAGCTTTGGGGCCCCACTTAACCTTCGAATTCCTCTCGTATCCAATCCTTACAATCCAAAATCCTTAATGATTCTTACTTTATCAAAAATAAAATTATCTATAAAGACCTTATTGTTCTCTTTGTAACCGATCTATCCCAAACCAGATATCAATCCTTCCATTATAAACTTTTTTTTTTTTAATTATTTATTTACTGTAATTTACAACTGTACAAAATAATACAATAGGTAAATATGTAGTATGTAATATGTCCATTATAAACTGAACCACTCAAACCCATTAGTTTCTAATCTTGCTTCCAGTTTCATTCCGGACAATCCTCCGAGGCGTCTAAAAAGAAAATGGCCTCACTACCAATGGGTGGTCTTTCTACTTCTATTAGATGTTAATATTACTTCAAATTTACTTGTTGTATTTTATGTATGGTTGTAAATATTAATAAATAAAAAAAAACCCTGTTCTAATAGAATCTTGATCCTGCAAATGATTGTTTCCAATTTATTTAGTCTGTCCGTTTATGCTTATTTAACATTTTATTTTTTTAGCCAGACTTAACATGTTCCTTGGTGTTATTGCTCAAATTACGTAATGATATTCCAAGTATCTTTAGGACAGATTGAGCTCAAAATATTTTTAAAAAATATGTTTAATCTGTATGATTTTGAATATGGAACGGTTTATTAGCGAACGACTCAGCAGATTTCCAATTTTCTTGCATAAAATTATTCAGATCAGTATGTTCCTACCGAAAATTCATAGCCTGCCTAAAGTATCCGTCCACGTACGGCCTGTTTATGTGGTCTCAGCTTGTACACTTCAGAGTTAATATGACTTTATCGATAGCTGAATCGTTCCAGATATTTGATATTGATATTTTCCAGTGGGCCAACGTAATAATTTATTACGTTACTGTTACTTAAGGATAGTTACTATATTGAATGCAGCATTACCAATAGTGTGTGTCCGAACTGATTTGCTTGGTAATAGTATATTGTTTATAAGAATGAGCATGATATATTTTATATTCTGACTTTAGGGATGGGTAGGGAAAAACTCTGAAACCTTAATATAAATATATAGTATTTTATATATTTAACTTGTCGAAGTTTCTAATATTGTTTCATTAAATTCATAGTATTATTGGCCTGTATCTTAAGAAAATCAAAACTACGATGGAAAATAGAGGTAACAGGATTTTTTTCATCTATTTACAACGATTTCTGAGAGGAATTTGGATGGCGGACATAATGCTAGGGTAAAATAAATGAGAAATAAAGCTTAAAAAGATCAAAATCGCTGTCAGTTATCTGTGTAAAGTGTGAATAATTCATAATGGTGAGAAGATAGTTAACCGAGGGTAATATATATGAGGAGAAGGTGGTTGGGGGTGCGGTCAGAGAATAACACAAATACGTTTAACAAAAAAATGTATTTACTATTGCCTACGTTTCGGCCAGAATTTCTAGCCTTCATCAGGGCTAAGAGCAAAAACATAATAACAACCAATGAATAAAAGGATGTATAGAATGATTAAGTGTACATAATGAAAATAGATACAAATTACTTCATTCATTAATTTATTTATATCTATTTTAATTCAGTACAATTATCTATTTTAATCATTCTATATATTCTTCTATTCATTTTTTGTTTTTATTCTTATTCCTGATGAAGGCTAGAAATTCTGTTTTTACGTTAGCACTAATTAATTAGTTTTTTTAACTCAGTTGTGTTATTCTCTGAAAGTACCCCGAACCATCTTCTCCTCATATGTGAATAATTCGTCTCTTGGATAAAATGTATTCTCCTAAACATTTATTAAATGTTTTTCT
>NW_027110569.1:523351-535177 GCF_000696795.3 Halyomorpha halys
ATATATTCTACAAATATATTAATATTATCTTCACGAAATTTATTACTTGTTATGTTTTAATTAAGCTGTAAGCAATAAATGGAAAATGGAAAAATTTACTATGCAATATTTCAAAATTTCAAGTGAATGAATGAAAATCCAAGGGGAAAAGTTGATAATTTAATTTATATAGTAAGTTCACATAAAGTCTTAATACCGATTCTTTGGACTCCTAATGACACATTCTAACTGTTGTAATACTTATTTAACAATGAATGAGTTGATGTGAGCTGCTGAGGTTGGAATACCTTGCAAAGTGAGGTAATTTTTATTTATAAATGAAAGACAGAAAATTTCATGAGAAAAAAAAAACAACTGAAATTCAGGAATTTTATTAACAAACGAAATGGTGCAATAGCGAATTTTGCCCTGAATATTTGCTCCCTTAACTTTACATTATTGATATTTACTCAAGTCACTTATGACATGTCAAAAGTATTAAATAATCGTATTTTCTTCGATTTTCTATGATACAAAATAATCTATATTGTTATGATTTCGTCGAATTCTTTCGTGATGTAGCATATATTATCTTTATTGTTTATCATTTTTAAATAATCATACTGAATTTAGAAGATTAAACTACTTATATCATGTCCTATTATAACTATTTCTATTACCTTGACAATTTGGAAAAGTCAGGAGATGCCAGAAGTAGGTTTTGATTGACACCGTGGTTTGTTTGTAATTTACAATATTTTAAAAATCATTCGTGTTGGCTGAGTATGATGGAGCTAAGAGCGGCGGCGTAGCTATAGCAAGTAAAATCCGATTGTAAATTCCGGCTGCGAAGATTAACACTAAGTTTATGGGCGTTTCTTATATAAACTTTTCTAAGAGGTAAACGAAAATACACTTTTTCTATAGAAAATCTATTTGTTTTCATGAAGTTCGAATTCAACAATATTAGGCTTCACATTCTCTTTCAAGTGAATTATTTGATTACACTAGATGGTCCCTCATCCAACTCTTCTTCAGTCTACGCCGAGTCGCGTCATGGATGTCATTTGTTTCCATTGGAAACAAATCCATCTGTCGTACAAATTTATCGAAACGTCCATGTAATGTATCGTGAAACCGTTTGTAAGTCATATGGATGTTGTTCTGCACAGTAAAAATTCGTAGGTCGGTATGAATGGTCTCGTTTGAAACGTAGAGTTGTAAGTTGGTTGCCAGCCTTAAAAATTGCGATTGAAAAGTTTATATTTATTGAATCTGCGACTTTTTAGGCGGTCTATAAATTTGGCAAGCGTAAGTCCTGGTGTGTTTTAGTAAATAATTGTATATATTAAATTTCTGTCTTAAGGATAAACTGGAGGGCGTGTTTTGTTTCGTAGAGTAAATGATAATAATAAAATAAATTATATTAAATGTGGATTTTTACTCGGAATCCTAAAGACTTTTGACATTGACTAAGACTAAGGTCAAACGAGGGTAATTTAGTACCATCATTAATAAACTGATATTGCAACTTAAATAAGGTTTTTTTGGTTGTTTTTTTTTTAACTAAAACTAACAATAAAAAATCATACGAAACTATTACCCAATATTAAACTGAATAAAACAATTGAAGATAGGGTAAAACCGGAGTCACCCAAGATTTTTTTCTCAAGAATGTGATGCGCGGTGACAAATAGATTTTTGAATAGAAACAATAGGCAATCTCAAGTTTTTTTTTTCTCCTGATTATTTAGGAAAAAGTATTTACCCTGTTCAATTGCATGAATTTTTTTTAAAGGTCATTATGATAGTAAAAGCTGATTCTATACATAAACATTCAATTCCTAATGAATTGTACTTAATAAAACCTGGAAGAGTAATTAATATTTTTATAAGATATTAGATTAATTTACAATGATAAACAGTTTTTTGTTTGTTGAATATAACCATTAACTTAATTCAAATTAAAACAAATGAAAAGATAGGTTGGGAACAAGAAGTGTTCAGAAATAAAATTATGTTCAATATATATATTTTTTTTTTATGCATTACAGTATCAAATGTTACTACGGCATTAAAAATAACGAGAAATGTATCATGTTTTTTTTACATATAATAAATTATATATTTTTTTCATTCCAATATAAATTCTTTTAAAAAAAATATCCTGAGAATTATTTGTCATTTTGGTTTTATCTTACATGTTATTAAATTAAATGAGTTTCTGGTATAATTATATTAAAATTACTAAAAGCTCTACTTATATGAATGAAATTCCTTTAATTTATTTTTTATATTACCAAACACCCTGGTATATTAAAATATGTTATATATTATATTATAATAGAAAATCAATCCTCCAATATTATATTACAAATAATATGTTATTTGAATAGGTTATTTGTAATATTTTTTTTAAACGAATAAGGACTTGATATACGAGTATTTTCCCACTCTTTTCGCATTTTAGATGCAATTAGACAGCCATCGATTCTAATACAGATGTATTTTATTTCTTACTTGGGAATTTGACGCCATATAGGATTGAATTATAAATAATTTATTAAAATTGATATAGCCATTTATTATACATTATAGAAATTTATACACATGTAAGTGTAAATAAAGGTAGATTTCCTAGGTAATTTTGTAAATTTAATTGATATTTATGTTTGTTAGCATTATAAAAAAATTTATAAACACATGCCCTAACCTTTATTTTCCTTTTTAAATTGATTTTTAACGACTCTTATTTTTTTTTGGATGTCTTATACAACTTAAAAGAAACATTAAAAGTTCCGTAATTAAAAATATATGCTTTCACTATTCTTTTAATAATGATTAGAAATGAAGGTACTCTCCAATTTAATTTTCTAAGAACAAAGTTCTAATTTTAATCCTTTTTCTCCCTCCCCGCTATTTTGTTTAATTGATTGAAATTTCAGGTTTATATTATATTACTTAATCACCTACATCTCAAATTATATTTTGTTTGTTTAAGAATTATATTTCACTTTTGTAGTTAATTAAAGGAGATCGGAAATATTATGTCTAAGTTGTATATTATATATTTTTTCAATTTGCATATAAATAAAAGAAATTCCGCCAGTATTAATTACGTCGATACTCTTATCGTTATAAAATAAGTTTTCGTTATCACGCACAGGTCACTGTTTAATATTAGTAATATTTTGATGTAGTATGGGTTATTATAATTAATTTTATAATTATTTTAGTCCTGAGAACTTTTTAATACACTTGAATTACTTAACATTTGAATTATCTTAAACTTAAAATATTTAAAGTATTAATTTGTCTTATTTTTCTTGTTTTAATATTTCATTCACGACTTTTTGATAAATTTAATGTATTGAAACTTCTTTTCAGAGCATATATTTGTTTTCATTACAATATATAAAATGATAGGTTTTCAATTTTGCAATTCTAGTTAATTAACAAACGTTTAATTTTAACATTTGCGCTTCTAAGCTCTGTGAAAGTGTTTGTATAAAAAATAGTGCTCTACAATTGTAATCTGAATTCAATTATAAAGAAAAAATATAGAATATTTTTGTAAGTATTGTTATACAAAAAACAACCTCTCAATCCATCGACCCATGATAATAACAGCTTTAGGGCGTTGTCCTGCAATTTAAAAAAACATATGTAAATATCGTCAATGTTTATTTTAATATTGATACTATTTCTTTATGAATTCAATTATAATTGATCGATTAAACTTATGTTTATTTTAAATTATGATATCTACATATACCCGTTCTGCGCAGTCCTATTTTACCGGCTACTAAACCGCAATCCATTCATTCACAAAAATAATTTTTTTTTTTTACGTGATCTTAATTTAATTAGGAATTAAACGTTCTACGTCTGTGTAACTTAAGTTTATAAATATTTAGTTTTCTTGTTTTTGTTTTTTATATTTGTTCTTGTTTTCAGGTTCTTTTCGTATCAAGTAAAATTGACTCTAAATGTCCTTACCTTATCATAATTAAATTTTTTATATGATATTAAATATTTAATCTTGACAACGACTTTGAAAAATGAATTTCACTTCTTTGCTTTTTTTAATAGATTTTATTTGTTTTATGATTAATTTTTCCGATTTTTTGTTTTCATTTTATGTAAGGGTATTGTGCGTATTCTATTTGTTTATATGTGTTTTTCAGCATTGATACTATTAGGAGCGTTAAATTTATTTTATCGTGTTTAATTTATTTCAAACATATTTCTTTTTAAAGTTGGTACAATATTTATCCCATTACTACAAACTTTTATTCTGAATTCGCGTTTTTGTGAACCCCTTTTCATATATTGCCTCTTATATACTCAATATATCTTATATATTGCTACATTCCTCTCCACGAATTTACCTCGAGATATTTGACAAGAAGTCGAATTGCGGAATATTGATTGATGTTGAGGAAACTCGAAACTGTGGACGGTTTTGAGGAGAGGCGTGGCTGTTGTGAACTTTGTCCAAGCAGGGGGCTTAGGGTCGGACTTTTGATGCGGGGCTTTAATCGCCCTGCGGCCACCTCAGCCAGAACTTAATCCCCTGAAAGCCCAAGTCCACCAAAGCCCACCCTTCTGCATCACCTGAATGGCTAATAGAGGTCTCATCCGGCTAGCCCACCGTATACCGGTACTCGTACCTGAAAATAGAAACAGCTCATCATCATATACAATTTCTTTTAAAGGTAACACACGGCACACAGACATAACAGAAAACACACAGATATATAACAGAATAAATACAAAAATAAAACAGCATTAAAATAGCAGCATTGCAAGTGGAAGCTTTTAAGCTGGACGGCTGAGTTTGTATAAACAGTTCCTCTTTTACATTTACGTAAAAATACTCAGAACAGAAAAACATTACGGCTTCCAATTCTTCAAATCCACAATAATGACATTTGTATTAGAAAAATATATAACATACATACTTATCCGTCACATGTAATCTGATATATGTCTTATCAGAACATAACAAAAACAAATCATTTCATTTAAAACATTTATAATTATACGTGAGAGACATTCTTTATAAAAAAAAATACAATTCCAACTTTCATTTTGTTATAATTTAGCCAACAATAGAGAGCCAAAATTTCTGTCAACCTTTCCTGTAAAGTTACTAATGTTACGCAATCCAGATAAATACTAATAAAGTACATGAGAGTTATTGATCTTCAAACTCAGTTAAAAGTAAATTTGGACTGGATTAGCAACAATAATCTAACTTTTACAGGTGCCATTCTGTATTGTGGTCCAGCCAGCCTGAGGGGCTTTGTAAGAGAGCTGAGGCTGTATTGATTGTGCCTAAATGCATTAAGAGATGTTTGAGGTAGTGGGAGGGGAAGGTGCGAATGTGCTAGTGCACGTGCAGTGCTCGGTGAGGGCAGGACGGGTACTGCTAGTGTTCTGGCTCAGCGACTCCAATTTTCACTCTTCCATTGTGCTTTCCAAAAATGGTCAACTCTTACGCTATTACACGCTCTCATCATATGGCTTCACAAAAAACAAAAACATCAATAGAATAAGCACACAGTTGTTATAAGGCCAAATATGATGTTTTTAAATACATGCTAAATATAACTCACACAACAGCTGTATCTGATGTAGAACAAAAAAATTATTAGAAAAAAAAATGATGCATGAAAAGTCCGTTTTGGGAGGATCTGGTGCAATTTGTGGTGCCGACTACAGCTGGTTGAAGGGGACCAAATTTTCCAACAGACCGCATATTTGACCCGAATTCAACCAGCTAGAGCACGGCACCACGGACGTCTTCACAGTTCACACTTGACACTTCACTTGCTTAGTCACTGTTCGGCAATTTTTCCCCAGTTTGCCCCTAGTTTGCCGGCATATTCGAGATGGAGGATGGCCGATGCAGAGGAGATGGTAGGGGGAGTTATTTGTGTCGCGGCCGAGTGAGCTAGCTTTATTTAGCGAGGAGCTGGTCCCTATTTTGGATCCTACTCTGGTTTCAAACGAGGCCACGTGCCCCTGAGGTGTGTGGCAGCGGTGCGGGCGGGCAGCGAACTGGGGGCGGTCGCGGCGGCTCGGAGGGAACTGGCCCTGAGGCGGCGCACGCCCGAGCCGCCCCCGCCTTCCCACCCCCCTCCATACCCCTCTCCTCCTCCCCCTCCAATTAGATATTGACATATCCCACCTCCTCCTCCTCCTCATCCTGTCTACGCTTATAATTAGTGCCCTTCACGTGTCGCCTCATTATCGATGGTCTTTCTTCCCGAATTTCGCACGTCACGGCTCAGATGATCCCCTGTAGCCCCCTCCATGATGACGCCTCTCCGCGAGGTATTGCTGGTCGCGTCTATACGCTGCGCCTTCCTCTGTTTACTACCGTGCAGTCATTATTATTCTTAATGAATGTGAATATTGTTGTTTAAATTTGGGCTATAACTATACCAGCCAACTGGTTGTGGCAATAAATTTTAAATTCAACTGACTCAGATAATTATTTATATTTAATATTTCTCAATTACTCTATTAGTTCGCAACTACATTTTAAATCGTATAGTAATCGAAACGACCATTATTATAAATCATTAATATTTACAAGAGCATTTTTTTTGTATAATTTTTTATAATTTCATTCAACTCGTTTATAATAAATTAATTATTCCCATGAATTCTGGGTAGATGTGTAGGATTCACAAACCAGTATTTAAAAAAAAATCGGATATTTAATAAATATAATAATAATAATAAACCGAAGAGTTCTTAGGTTTAGATAGTGTGAAATATTGATTCAATGATATGATTAGTTTCTAAAAATCTGGAGGAAACAAACCTTTTTTTTCTTTTTTTTTTTTATCTTCAACAACCTAAATTATGCGACTTTCAAGAGCAAACATAACTAAATTTTAATTAAATACTTTGTTTCATGTTGGAAGGATAGAGCTCTATCTAATTTGAGGATTTTCTTTGAACTCATAAATTGATTACAAAATCGGAGTTTTTAGTTTCTTTTAACATTCAGCGCTTCATTTATACTGGGCAAAAAAGTTTAAACAGGAAAATATAACTTTTTATTATTAAAAATAAAATAATGGCTATAATGGTTTGAAATTATTTTTTGAAATAAGTTTTGAAATTATTTTTCCAAATTGACCGCAAACTGTATTGAAAAGGCAAACTAATTCATATTTTTCCTTATTTTGTTATTCAACATCAAATTATAAATTTTTGTTTAGTATATTATTCTATTTTGCTTATAATAAGATAAATAAAAAATAACTGATGTAGTATAACACACCAGTAGATGTTTGATGTTGTACATAATTCAACATAATAACGAAACTTTTAAATGATTTAACCTCCTTCATCAACCTATCTCACCACATTTTTAATTATCTTAGGAATTCTTTGTTCAGTTTGTTTCAAGTAGATCTGCAGTATATTCCCTTGGTCTATATAGTTGTTATATTAATTCTCAGTCTCTCAGCTTGTCTCTTGCCAACTTCTGAGACATTCATGGTTGTCTTGTGACGCTCTAATGAATTACTCAGGACTGCAAGCTCTGTTACGTTTCCATTTCACTAATAATTTTCCTGGCTTATCCGACTAACAAGATTTCTAAATGTTATATTGATTAATAATTTTTCTCCGTACTTACCTTTGCCTCGAAGTTATTTTGGAATTTAAATTTTAAGAAGGTTTTGAGTTTTAATTGCAGGTTAGGTGCTCAACATATACCTGTTTTAGGTTCCAACATTTAAAACTTTTGTTACCAAATTTATTAATGCAATATTGTTGATAATATCTTAGTCTTTAACTCTAAATAAGAATTATGAATGTCATGTATCGCTGTGCACAAAATCCTTGAATTACCACGTTTTTAACTAACCCGAAAAACCTTTCAACGCGTGAAAAGGCAATGAAAAAAAACTAATGATTGATAATTATTATTCTATATTCTCGAAATTTTGTACTTGAGCGCAGAATGAATTCTAGTCATTATTCCCTGAGCCAAGAATGAGATATAAAATGGAGATATGGTGGGCAATTAAAAGCAAAGACGATCCCTCGTAAAAGCTATTGCTTGGTTCAATAACGATTCCTCACAAGTTAATGGCAGGTTGGAATGGAGAGAATTTATTATTGTTGTTAAAAATACGAATAGCAAGGAAAATTTAAATGCGTACGATAATACTAATATCTAGCATTAAAATATTTTTATATTTATAAAATAATTCCAGGATGCTGAGAATCGTTATATAAGTATTATAGTATATAGAAACTCACCAGGTATTACCAGCTTGTAATTTTTATTATTATTTTTTATTTTCGTTCATTGCAATAATTCGAATATCTGGCCTTAAAGTTTTAAAATCGTTAAAACATTCTATAATTTTGACATATCATAGCTAATATTTTACACACTATTTTTATTCATTTAACACCCTGTCTATTTTTATATTGTTTATTAATTTTTTTTCCATTACATTTCTAGTTATAAAAAGGAATAAGTATTAATTTAATTAATCTATTTAATAATCGTATTTCTGATCTCGTAAAATATTTCCATCACGTACCTGAAAAAAAAAAATCTATAGTGGAATGTGCTCCGAGATTAAACTGATTTCAACTATAAGCTTCTTATCTTCTAAATGAAAAAAACAAGACCTGAAAAGTGGCACATGAAGCTGAAAAACCTCAAATTTAATCGAAATAATTTAAGCTCACTTGTCGAACTTAATGAATACCCATTGAAATGTCGTTTTTTTGGTAAATTGATACCAAATTTAGCCATTTGGAAAAAAAGTTTTCTTTCCCCTAATATCCTATCCTACCTAAACCTGATGTTAGGAATATGTAAAAACATATTTAAGTGGGGAGACTATAAATCAATTTGAAATTTTCATAAAGATGCGTGTTTAGCTCTAAAAATAAGTTATGAAAATTATAAACATTTAATCTGAGTACAACCTGTGATTAAAATAATAAAATCGACCCTTGTGACCTTATAGTTCTCTACTCTACGCAGCACATAACAATATGTTTTCTAATTCTGAATTGAAATATTTTTAAAAAATTAGAAAGAAGAATATGAAAAAATATTCTTAATCATTCATACTTTGTTTAAGGTAATTCAAACTACCTTAATCGAAAGTTGTTCTGTATTCTATACCCCTTGCTGACGGTATGAAGTTAGGCTCTTCGCATTGTACAAACAGAGTATATTCAGAGAACAAACATTTGGCATTGCACTCCAATCAATCTCTTCCTCAGCATACACGATGATTGTTGGTTTGCAGCTAGACTACCTCATGTTCTCGAAAGCTCAGTAAACGCTCGGCTAAATGCAGTTTCATTATTTGGAAATGGCCGTTTATCAATAAGCAAATAAAAAGATTTGTTGGTTTTTTTTCTATTATTATGAATATCAAGGCATCAAAAGTACATTAAATATTTTGTAATAAAACTCAGTTTCAGAACAAAAAAGATCTTCATGAACAATATATCTGGTCATTTAAAATTTAATTTTCAAACTTTGGAGCTTTGAGAGCAGGAAATAAAAAATAAATAAACGAAGTAGTAGTGAATTTAAAACAAATTCTTTCGGATTCAGTTATTCAAATAACTTTTTTGTTAAGTTTTATAATTAATATATTATATTGAAATGATGGGTTGATCATCCAAAGCCCAAGAAGGGTGAGGTTCTTCTCAGAGTGTGAAAAAAACTGCTTTATTATAAATAAAAACATTTGGGCTGCTTCTACGTAGTTCGAGGCAAGTTACTGCTTTCTTGTTTAACTTAAAAAAACAAAAAACAAAATGGAATACATGAGTTGATGGCTATTGAATTTTATTAAGCCTCAACAAACATGTTAAATTCATCCTTGCACTACTTAAGTCAAGAGCAGGTGCTGATATCTTGCAGACAATTTTAAAACATAGGCTGGAGCTGCTGACTTATAGTACAATAAGATTGAGTTGTTTTTTTTTAACGGCTTAAAATCTAAAATTAATCTTAGTTATGTCCTCAGTTAGCTGGCACTAGTAATAATTTAGTTAAATATGATTTCATTTTTTTTTCTTTAAAAATACTAATATTATTATAAACTTCTTCTCAGACTGAAAACGAAATTCTTTTATTATTAATAAAAACATTATATACACTATAAAATAATAAAATACCTATTTTTTATCCTAGAGAGATAAAAAATAGTAATACTGCCGCTAAGAAATTTCGGCTGTTTCGACATATTTCGAAATTGGAAAATTGGAATATAATCTACTAAATTTCATATAATTGTTTCTTTAGGATTATTTTTGAGGTTTTATTAAAATTAATAAGTTTTATATATTTAGTGTGATTTATTTTTTCAACAATTGTTGACAGAATATATCAACTTTTTTTTTTAAAAAAAAGCTACACAAATTGACGTTCAGTCCATTAATTTCGAAGTAAATTTAAATTTTTTATCAATTAATCATGTTTTCTATAATCGTTTTACCTACGATTATAGAATAAGTAGTAACACATTACCTATCGATTTTTGCGGGTTTAATATGACAATTTAAATTAACAATTCAGCGTATTAAGTAATGAATCATTTTTATGATTATCTTAGTAGCCAAAAAAAGGATATGTATAACGACATATTTATCAACCAGCTATACAGTGGAACCTATTTTTATTAGATGATTCTCGTTAAAGTTCAGAAAATAAAAAAAATAGTTTTAACTATTCATTAATAGTTAGCTTTGCTATCGACTCTGGAGGCATCAGTGCTGCTGTTATAATTTAAAAAAAATATATTTCATTTTCCTGTCCATAAAATATTTGAATAATCTTTATATAGACTATTTTATTGTTTATACCTTTTATTTTGTTTTTGTTTTATTTGTTACCTGATTTTTAAAAATGTATTCTTACAAATATTTCCTAACAAACTACTAAAGTAGTAGAAAATGATGAATACATGTCTTCACGTAACAAAAGAAAGAAAAACCTCTTTCTAATCTATATTTAATTTAGTTTGAACTTTTCTATTTATTTATTTATTATTTGTAATTAATTTTATATTGAGGATCTAATGAGAATAAATTAAACATGAACGTGCATATTGACAAATGATAAGTATTAAAGAATACATAACGGACTCAACACAGTCGATTTCGTGTCAAATTACACGTGACAGATAGAATGACCAAAACCCCCTTGGCTGAAAGGATCACAAGGAGGCTGAAAAGGACATGGCTGGGAGACCTATTCCCGTAATGCATTTAATTAAACTAATGACTTGGAAGGGATGAGATACCGCTGAGTATTGTTCTTCCTCAACTCTGACACGCTATTACTAAATTGATGGTTTCGACAGCCAATCCGCTGATTGTTAATTCTGAGATTTGAATGGCGAAGGTGTTTAAATAAAATAAATACAGATAAATATTTGTATACTAGTATATAAATATTTTCAACTAAATAATTACAAAACTTGCTAAAAAACTAAACAAATATTTTGTCTATCTTGTGTCATTATAGTATACCGTAAATGTGAGGTTGTGCCAGTTTTGGGACTTTTTTTTATATTCTGCATTTTTGACCCAATTAGTAGTGTCAGAAAAATATGAAATTTATATCTCAGCTCCCTCAGGGTATAAATGGTTAAGAAAAACTGCCATTTATGTATATACATTTTAAACCTATGGAAAAGTTTAAGGGTACATCTCCCTACGTACCTTTTAACCTGTTTCAAAAATTAACTTTGAAACTCTGGAAAGTTAGGATTATTAAACATTTTTTATTATATTAAGAATAAAGCCACTACATATATACAAACAAATAAAAGT